>NW_026129046.1:0-5413 GCF_022985175.1 Labeo rohita
TCAAAAGGAATGTGAACAAGGTAATGCTTAAACATTACCTAACATTAGAAAGTAGAAAGTGCAATATTTTGTCATTTGATTAACCTTCAGTTTTGTTGGTTTCAGGTGGAAACTGACTCAGTCAGGGCCCTTACAAAAGAAAATGGAAATAGACTGTACACTGAAGGAGCTTGACTGTGAGCTGAGGAGACTCCAAATAAAAACATTTAAACTGGAGATTAAACAGCTTGAAAAACAGATTTCTGTACGTACACTATTAACCAACTAACACTTTGGCATGAATACAGAATTTTTATTAATGCTACTTTCTCTTGCTCTCTCTCCTTGCTCTACAGCCACATAACCAATAAAAAACAAAACATCTGTAGTTTCAGTGTGCTTAAGTAAAATATTGTGTTGTGATTGCTTCTCTGACAGCTGCACCAGCTGGGTGGTCAAGTGTGATGGGGTCAATTTCATCAGGGAGAAGCTGGTTTAATGCTGGTACTCGCTCCTTTCTGATAGTGGCTATGTTGTGCAGAATGGCACATGCAGCCACTATCTGTGATGCCCGTTCTGGCGACACTCTTAAGTGCTGAAGGCAGTTGAAGCGTGCCTTTAGGATGCCAAAGGTCATCTCTACCTTGACCCTGGTTTTACTGAGGGCCACATTGAACCGGTTTTGTGATCGTGTCTGGGGGTCAGGATAAGGGGTTAGCAAAAACCTCTGGCATGCATATCCCCTGTCTCCAACTAACACACCATCAAAAAGCCCTGTCATAAAACAGAAAAGGAAACATTGTGAAAATGTCGCTGTCACATTTTAAAAGAATACTTTAAAGTAGTCTGTATTGTTCCAAATGTAACTTGCCTTCCTCAAAGCGTTGACACAACAAAGACTCATGGAAAATTCGTGAGTCATGCACTGAGCCGGGCCACTTGGCATCCAAGCTTGTGATCATACATTCATGATCACAGGTCATCTGCAGATGAACACAGTACAGTAGATAATTAAAATGCTATTTTTTTAATCTAAATACTCACCTAACTAAAGCTAAAAGTATCACAATCATAGTACACCTACCTGAATATTAAGGCTGTGAAAAGACTTCCTATTTACATAGTCTGCCTCATGGTCTCCTAGAGCTGTGGAGATTGCAACATGCGTGCAGTCTATTGCTCCTATGACTCTAGGGAATCCTTTTAGATAAAAATGAAAACCCAGCATTGGTGCAAACTACAGTGTTTAAATGTAATTACAGTGTTTAAATGAATATATCCACACTCCAGTACAGCAGGTGACAGAAACTGTTCAACTCGTTCAAAACCCTCCAGTAAAACCCTTGGATTTATGTCCTAGAAAACATTTTTATAGATACAACTTTAGCCCAGACCCTACTCATTTTAACACTCGGTGACATATGTTTTAATGTAAATAGGTTTTTGCATATTTAATCCGATCCGTCTGTACTATTGAGAGATTTGAGAAGAAACTGCTGACAAACTACAGGACTAAAGGACAGAAAAATGAGCGTTTCAAATAAATTCTCTTCTTAGTGGACAAGACTGTAGGTAAGTTTTTCAAAAGGGGGTTATTGAAAACAAATGTGTTTCTGCAGGTTTTCCCGTATTTTGTCTTCTGTTTGATGCTGTTGTTTTTGTGATGAGAAATCGAAAGTATTTTTAAACCAGACATTTCTCAATAAGACCATTTGTTTATTCTACATGACAGTGCATTTGTTTGTAACTCACTTTATTTTATATAGTGTTTTTTGTTGCTGTTGCTGCTAATTCAACATATTTATTCATCTCATTAACGATCATCATCTTCAGGTCAAACTGAACAGCAGATTGTTTTCTCAACCCAATGCTGATCACTGGAGTTTATCTGCAGTTTGTCAGAAGAGCAAGGAAAGGACTCTCAGTCTGAGATGAGTCTCTCACAGAAACAGAGGTAACACTGAGTCTGTTTTTAGATCATTATTTTAAACACTTTCTGTGAAAAAAAAAAAAAAAACACCATGTTTGTATGTTGCTAGAATTATCTGTACTGTTAACATATCAGAACCTGTAGAAATGACATCAACAGATCATCCAAAATGTATCATAAAATTTGATTGCATTACATGTTTGAGGTTGCATATTTAGTGGGTATTAAATGTCAATAATGGGCAAACTAGATATAATTTAAATAATCTAATATCTAATAAAAATGAAAATATACATCAGACTCTTGAAGTGTAAATTTGTGGGTATTTTTAAAGGGAAATTTAAAAGATTTTTGTCTCTTTCCCAGACTCATTCACTGTTCACAGTTCATTGTTCATTATATTCATTGCTATAGATACAAGATTCATGGATTCAAGTTGTTTTTGTTTTAGTATTTTCTCTTCTGTCAGTGGGGTCAACAGAGTTTGTTTACTCAACAGTTTTAATATGGTTGCACTATAACACAGTTTTTGAGTCAGTTGTGTTTTTTAGTGAAGTAGAAATTGTGCAGGATGAGAAAGCAGCGCTTCACTTGACTGTTAGATGATTCCTTTATAGCAGACCTGATGAGTTAGTGAATTAGTTTGTGTTAAACTGGACTAAACAAACTCCCATTTGGCTCACAAAATCTCTTCAAATGAGACTGAAGTATCTCCTATAGTTTTTCTCTGTTCTTTGTGTCATTAGTGTAAGATCAGACTCACATGTGTCCAGCTCTGTGTCTGTGAAGAGTGACTGGTCAAAAGATGGTGAGCCACCGAACTTCAGTGAGAAAAAAACATCATCTACCAAAAGGTATGACATTATAGCATTATGTTTGCTAATTTTGTCACTGTGGTTTTTCTGATAGATGTTGACGGAATTAAAAAACATAAATCACTGAACACAATGTATGGTGACTTTTTATTGAACTCTGTCTGGAGCTTCTTTCCAATAATACAATTATACAGGCAGACATTACGAGGCATAAATTGACCATGTAAAATAGAGTAGATCAAGCAAGCAAACATTTATAGGCATCAAAGAACAAATTCATCTGTATATTAAACCTTAAACAACAATAAAACCTTTATAAATCAGACTGAAGTACATTGTGTAATATTGTTTGTTTTGTTTCTCTGTTCTTTGTGTCATTAGTGTAAGATCAGACTCACATGTGTCCAGCTCTGTGTCTGTGAAGAGTGACTGGTCAAAAGATGGTGGTCTACCGAACTTCAGTGAGAAAAAAGCATCATCTACCAGAAGGTATTTAATGTTTTTCTCATTGTTGGTTGCTTTGGACCAGAAAATATTTAATTGAATATTTATCATGAATCTTTTGCTTAAATATTTTAAAAATAATAATTTTATGTCTACTATGTTTTTGTAAAGTTGTCATTTGGTGGACTCCACAGAAATTACTTTAATCTGAAAAAGTAATAATAAATAAAAATTCTATGAATGTTAACCAATGAAATTCAAACATTGCTTTTCAACCATGCTTCAACGGAATTATTTAAAAAAATAAACTCATGGAACAGGCCTAGACAAAAATGATGGTACCCCTAGAAAAGACTGAAAATAATGTGACCAAAGGGACATGTTAATTCAAGGTGTGTCCACTAATTAGCATCACAGGTGTCTACAATCTTGTAATCAGTCAGTGGGCCTATATATAGGGCTCCAGGTAGTCACTGTGTTGTTTGGTGACATGGTGTGTACCACACTCAACATGGACCAGAGGAAGAGAAGGAAAGAGTTGTCTCAGGAGATTAGAACGAAAATTATAGACAAGCATGTTAAAGGTAAAGGCTATAAGACCATCTCCAAGCAGCTAGATGTTCCTGTGACTACAGTTGCACATATTATTCAGAAATTTAAAATCCATGGGACTGTAGTCAACCTCCCTGGACGTGGCCGCAGGAGGAAAATTGATGACAAATCAAATAGACGGATAATCCGATTGGTAACAAAAGAGCCCAGAGACTTCTAAAGAGATCCAAGGTGAACTTCATGCTCAAGGAACATCAGTGTCAGATCGCACCATCCGTCATTGTTTGAGCCAAAGTGAACTACATGGGAGACGACCAAGGAGGACACCATTGTTGAAAACAAATCATAAAAAAGCCAGACTGGAATATGCCAAACTACATATTGACAAGCCACAAAGCTTCTGGGAGAATGTCCTATGGACAGATGAAACAAAAATGGAACTTTTTGCCAAGGCACATCAGCTCTATGTTCACAAGCATATCAAGAAAAGAACACTGTTCCTACTGTGAAACATGGAAGAGGACCTGTTATGTTCTGGGGCTGCTTTGCTGCATCTGGCACAGGGTGTCTTGAATCTGTGCAGGGTACAATGAAATCTCAAGACTATTAAGGGATTCAAGAGAGAAATGTGCTGGCCAGTGTCAGAAAGCTTGGTCTCAGTCGCAGGTCATGGGTCTTGCAACAGGACAATGACCCAATACACAGCTAAAAACACCCAAGAATGGCTAAGAGGAAAACATTGGACTATTCTAAAGTGGCCTTCTATGAGCCCTGACCTCAATCCTATTGAGCATCTTTAGAAGGAGCTGAAACATGCCGTCTGGAAAAGGTGCCCTTCAAACCAGAAACAACTGGAGCAGTTTGCTCATGAGGAGTGGGCCAAAATACCTGCTGAGAGGTGCAGAAGTCTCATTGACCGTTACAGGAATCATTTGATTGCAATGATTGCCTCAAAAGGTTGTGCAACAAAATATCAAGTTAGGGGACAATCATTTGTGTCTAGGCCTGTTCCATGAGTTTATTTTTTTAAATAATTCCGTTCAAGCATGGTTGAAAAGCAGTGTCTGACTTTCATTGGTTAACATTCATAGAATTTTTATATATTATTACTTTTGTCAGATTAAAGTTATTTCTGTGACCATTGTGAGTTTTTCTTTCATTGACCGAAGGGTACCAACAATTTTGTCCATGTCTGTATATTATTAATTCACCTGCCCCTGTGTTGTTTGCTTTTAGGATGGAAAATACTTAAATAAGAGACCTAATATTTACCTAAATTTGTGCTTAAATAGATCCTATACTTTAACAGTTTGAACTTAAACAGCTATTGCTTTCTGTCTTTGTTCAAAAATACTTGCTAATTATTTCTCTAATAGTTTCCCTAAAAATGCAGTACTTCATTTTATTCACTAATAGGGTTCAATATGAGACATTAGATTCAGACGTCCAGACTCACAGGAAACACAAGAATTACAAAGACAATCTCCTGTGGATCTTCCAGGTAGGAAAACATATTTTCAATAATGTTTCCATTTATAACAAACAAATAGTTTACTGAACAACACTTGCAAGAATATTCAGTAGAAATTTGATTTCTGTTTTATCTTGATTATTTATGTTTACTTTTGGAGAAACACAGAAAATGTATTTTTCTTTTATTTTAGGATCTTGAAAGCAAAATAATTGAATGTCT
>NW_026129047.1:0-5407 GCF_022985175.1 Labeo rohita
AAACACAACTTTAACCTGACTTGACACAGGAACAAGAGCCGTAGCTTGACTTGACACTGGAACAGCAGCCTTAGCTTGACTTGGCTTGGAAACTTGACTTGACTCAGGAAACACAGCTGCAGCTTGACTTGACTTGGAAACTTGACTTGACTCTGGAAACACAGCTGCAACTTGACTTGGCTTGGAAACTTGACTCAGGAAACACAGCTGCAACTTGACTTGACTTGGAAACTCGACTTGACTCAGGAAACTCAGCTGCAGCTTTATATGGCTCTGGTATGGCGGCTGTGACGTGACGAAGCTCCATTTTCGCCGCCATTTTGTGAACGGGCTCCGCCGTCGCCGCCATCTGGTGAGCGTGCACCGCAGCCGCCGCCATTTTGTGCACAGGCTCTGTTGTCGCCGCCAGGGTATGAACGCGCTCCGGCGCGGCCACCATTTTGTGAACGGGCACCGCTGTCGCCGCCATTAGAGCAGCGCTATTCGCAGTCGTCGCCATTGCTCGAGCGCGCTCCGACACGGCCGCCATTTCACGAGCGATCCAGGCGGTCAGCGGTTCCGTGGTGTCGCACTCCTCCTCCGCGACACCCACAGTAAATGAAGAGCCCACGCACAACAAAGCATAGTCTATAAACACGGCCAGAGACGAACGCGGACCCTCGCGTCTCAGTCTCGCTTTTAACAGTTCATTTAAACCATCACAGAATATTTCAATAATTATGCAGTCCGGGAGGGTGGAATAGTTGGCAATAGCCAAAAACTCACAGATGTATTGCTCAAGTGTGCGTGGTCCTTGCTTGATCCTACAAAGAATTCTATCAGTGTCCATATCGAAAGAATGTCCGGGGGTGAAGCTGCTGGATCCTGTTGTGACGGATTGTTCTGTTACCGGGAAGGAGAGACGTGAGGCGAGCGGATCCATGCGCGAGCTTTTATTTATAGGACGTGACAAAAACATGGTCATACAGGCAGGGTCGAAACAGGAGCAGACAGGAATGTAACAGGCAATCGTAGAGAATAATCCAATAAGCAAGAGCGAGAGTCCGAAAAGGCAGGCGGCGTACGGTCGAAAACGGGATGGGCCAGGCAAGAGAACTAAACACTGGGAAACTAGGAAACGCTAACGAAACAAATACGACAATACAATCACAACAATCCGTGACCTGCATGGAGAAGGACCGGGGCATTTATAGCGCCGCTGATTGGTCACAGATGCTGATGCGATCAGCGCGATGGATACTGGGAGATGTAGTCCGGGGTGTGATGTAACAGTCAGTGAGTGATAAGGTGAGGGTGACATCTGGTGGTGAGCGGACAGCAGGACACCGACCAGATTCGTGACAGTTACGTAGGGTTACATGCGTAGCATTTTAATACAACTGCTAATGATACAGCAGCGGGGAATATGAACATACATGAGTTATTTTATTTAATATGTTATTTAAATTTTTTGTTTTTGACCTAAAGCAGAGACACTGATGTTGATGTGTCTGAATTCAAGCATTTCAGAAACAGATCACCCTTTACAGCAGATGTAATTCACAAACAACAGACAGCTTTGACCTAAATATGATTTTCAGTTACAATAATTAATCTTAAAATTCAACATTAGTAACTTACTTTTCGCAGCATCAATCGCACGCACAAGATCTCTCGAATCTTACTTGTGAATTCAGTTGACTGGAGACTCTCTCTAAAACAGATCATTTGAATCAATGGGTTGTCGACTCAATCATTCTAATTTGTCAGTGGTTCGTTTGGTGCGATTGGCGAATCAATTTAACAGGTTCATTGAAAAGAATCCATTTGTTCATGAATCAGACACCGCTTCTGCGTCTCAGAGCACGTAGCAAAGGAGTAACGATATGTTTTATAAAATGTAGTGAAGTAAAAAGTACGATCTTACGCTTTGGAATGTAGTGAAGTAAAAGTGAAAGTTACTCAAAATAAAAGTACTCCAGTAAAGTACAGATACTTGAAAAATGTACTTAAGTACAGTAACGATGTACAACTACTTTGTTACTGTCCACCACTGCAAATGATTCATTCAGAAACAGCAAATCATTCAGTGACGAAACACTGCATTATGTTGCTCAGCGTTACGTGACTGTTCTGCTGTGATCTTTCTTTTTAACCATTTTCGTTATCCAAAATCAATGTCACATTTACAAGTGTGGTTTTCAAGGAAAACTGCAGTCTCTTGGTCGTGACACGTTGTATAACTAAAAGTAAAACTATTAAGTAAACGATTTTTACAGCAGTATGTTTCTTGTGCAGTTGTGTTTACTTGTATTAATTGTATAGACAGGCTGTGAGATCCTCAACTGGTGTGACCTTATTACTGTCAATACATTATAGATTATCAATTGCTGTTTACAACAAAGGTATTAAAAACAGAATCATTCTCACCAAAACGTCAGTGCTTCCCTAATTAGATGTTTTAATCAGATTAGTTATCCGGTCAAGCAAGTAATATTCTCTTTCACGTGCCCTTCAAAAAATTGTTCACAAACTTTGTGGGACCGTGTTACCCACCACTGCTGAAATACACCTGCATTTTTGGTGGGTTGGTGGGTGTTAATGTCAAGCCCTGGTTACAAAAACAGTTGGTTATGTCTGTGAAGACATACAGCTAGGAAAGAAATTGCATGTTTATATTAGATCTGTGTGTCAGCAGCGTAATATACAGTAAACAAATCAACAAATCCACTGCTCACTTGTCTCCTCTGAGGCTGGGAAAAACATGCAGATTATGGGGTGGTAATATTATAATAAAATCTCCTATCTACATCACAGGGGGAGGGAAATCTGACACACTCATTTTTTTCGCAAGCTTGCAGAGTAAGTCTAACCTAAACAAAGTTACTGGGTTGGTAGATGCACCAGAGACCCAATTATAGCTCTTAAACACTTAAAAAGTCGTATTTTCATGTCACCTTTGATACATGCTACAATCATGATATCAAAAATAATAAATACATTTGAATTAATGATTATTTTAACTCTTAGGAGGTCTCCCATCCAGGTACTGATCAGGCTCAATCCTGTTTAGCTTCAGTGGGTGACCAGGAAAGAGTGATTGCTGCTGGCAGTGCAAACATTATTTTCTAGAAATGATCAATTGCGAATGAAATATATGAATATATAGTGATCCTGCAATTAAACGTATTACTTAAACATCACATAGTAAAGTATGAAAACAACTTGGAAAGCTTTTATCAGTAAGTTTGATAGTGAAACACTACTTATACAGACAGTTAGCTTATTAGCTAACTTGCCATTAATGTAAACCTAATTATACGGTTAACTTGTAGGCTTATATCATAGATAGTTATTTAAAACATTATAATTCAGTGTTTTTTTTTATAATCTATATGGTCTAATCAGAGGTGACGGTCACTGACATTAACTTCCTGTTAGACAGGATAGAAACAGCATGTGTAAGAGAAGACATCTGTGATGTGGAGACTATTTTATATAAGTTATACTGCTGTTTATTTGTTTCTCTGAGAGCTTGTGGGTCAGTATGATGTGTTTGTGTGTCTTGTAAGCTCTGTGCAGCTGTTTTTACAGTTCAGACTTGGTGATTATGAACATGATCAGACAAGAAGTTTTAACTTTTTTTTTTGTATTTTAACTGTCTGTTCCTGTTTTGTGGCCAGTTAGGGAGTTAAAATATTGTTTTTTGTTAATGTGTTTTGTCTGAAGTTTATTTTAGATTTCACTCCTCAGACTAGTGATCTTTATTTTTTTTAGATTGTTGCATCCTCTAGAAACTCCTAGACTCATATAGATATACAAAGACAGTGAAAAGTTAAACAATAAAACCCAAAAACTCCTCCTGCTTGACATACTTGAGTTTGCAGTTTGGATTCTTCAGTTTTTCAGAAAGCAACTTGACTCCTGAATCTCCTGGGTGATTGTAGCTCAGATCCAGCTCTCTCATGTGTGAGGAGTTTGAACTCAGAGCTGAAGACACATAATGACAGCCTTTCTCTGTCACCATACAGCCAGACAACCTACAAAAACATACAACAACAGTCATAAAAACAGCTGGTCAAAAAAAGATCATGTTGTGCTTATTTAACATTATCAGGAAGAAACAAATATTCCCCCAAAACACTGAACATTATGTAGCCAGATTGAAGGTTTGTCAGGTTTGCTAACACCTTGGTGCCAGATATCACAGCACACCTTCAGGGGTCTAGTGGAGTCCATGCCCCAATGGGTCAGGGCTATTTTGGCAGTAAAAAAAATAAATAAATAAAAAAAACAAGGAAGGTGGTCATAATGCCTGTTCAGTGTATACATACATACAAACAAACATATACGCGTGTGTGTGTTTGCTGTCACACATGAATTACACTGAATTGATCCTGTGTTTTTTAACAATACTATGAATTTAAAATATTACAAATAAGCAACTGTCCGACAAAAACATAACATAACCATCCCCTCTACAGCCGCACTTCCACATACATCAGTCACCTGATTGTGACAGATGTTCACTTCACTAATATATTATCAGGATGTCAAAAAGACAGAAGCTTTCTTGTGCTCAGGGAAGAAAAAAAAGCAGAGGAGGAAAACCGAGAGAAAGACGGAGGTAATATGATGTAATGACTGATGATCATATAAACTACATGAGGTAAAAGTTTGTGAACAAACTTCATGTTGGCCAAGTCTAAAAGTTTAAAATAGGGTAATACAGTGGAGTACCAGAAATGTAAGACTTTGTAACATAATCGTGTAATTTTTCGTGTCACATGATAACACGTTTTAATAATATTTTTACACTAGTAGTAATGTGAAGTATTTGGGGATTTATGGTATTTGGCTAATGGAATTGGCTAATTTAGTAATAATTGTATATAACTGGTCTTATTAAAATAGCAACATTTTATGTAAAATTCACTTTAAAGATGTACATTTCTCAGTTTAATTGGAGGTGACAACATTAGAAAGTGCTACAGTTTAGTAAAACACTGCTGCCATCTACTGGAAGTAGAACATTTTTCAACGTTATTTGAAAGATTAAACGTAACGTTATTGTATGCTACAGACGTGTGATAGTTTCACTGGAAACAATTTAAAATAAGGTTCATTTTCAATAACTAACATTAACAAAAATAATAAATACTGTTGCAAATGTATTGTTTATTGTTAGTTCAAGTTGGTTAATACATTCACTGATGTTAACAAATGATACCTTATTGTAAGTGTTAATGTTTCACTTTTTCTCATAAGAAAATGTATTATTGGTGGAATGGGCTGTGAAGCAAGGGGCACCAGATAAAATCTTGGCAAGGGCTGGCCCTGTGAGAATGGTTTTGTCTTTTGTTCTAGCATTGCATTGAGAGCAGATTAAACATTTGTTTACAAAATTCAATGCCCATTTATTGTGGTA
>NW_026129048.1:0-5406 GCF_022985175.1 Labeo rohita
GAAATAAATTATTTGAAGGAGAAATTTCAACTCACTCATTTCAGTCTCGTCTCTGTGACCTGTAAAATAAAAAAAAAAATAATCAAGGTTTGTTGTTTATGTCAGTGGTTTTCAACTCCAGTCTTCGAGGCCCACTGCTCTGCCCATTTTGCATGTTTCCGAATCTGACACACTCAGTTCACTTAATGGATCTTTCTCCTAAAGAGCTCATGATCTGAATCAGATGCGTTAAATGAGGGAGACATACAAAAATGTGCAGAGCAGTGGACCCCGAGGACTGGAGTTGAGAACCACTGGTTTTTATTATATTTGCATTAGTAGTTATAGGGGAGACCTTGGTTGTAACATTTTTGACATTCTGTCTGTATCTTGGAGTTCTTTTAAGCCAGTGCGTTCAAAATGTGTTTCAAACTAGTTACAAGTGTCTGCTATTAAATGGATGGTTTAGTTTCAAACACGAGGAGTGAAATGTAACAATTCACCCCATAGCCTGGGTTAGTTGTAACACCCTGGGGTGAGATATGTAACATTATGATATCCACTGGGGTGAAATGTAACATTATGCAAAAAGGATTATGACAAAAAATTGATTTTAAAAACTTTTATTCAACACTGATTTTTCAACATTATTGGTGTGTGTTTGTGTGTGTCACATTAGCATCATGATAATAAAACTGAATAACGTGTGTGTGTGTGTGTGTGTGTGTGTGTGTGTGTGTGTGTGTTTTAGGCATGTTTGTTAATGTCACACATAGTAATTGGCCATAATATAATTGAACACCTGAACATTTAGAGACACCCTTTGGTTTGTCTTTCTCTTCCAGGATCTAGGTATACTGAAGTTCAAAGAAAATTCCACCCCAGAGTCTTGTAGCCATGAACTACTGTAGCTCACCTTACAGCCAAAACATTTGCACTAACAACTCGCATGAAAAGTATCTACACAGACATAATAAACTGAAAGTATTACAACTGACCGTCCACAGTCTCCCCTATAGGCCATAAACACCTGGGATTCTTATGACAAAAGATACTTTATAGCTACTTTATAAAAGCAAGATCAAAAGTAAATAGTCTAGAAAGTTGAATTTACTGACCTCTTTGTGTCCTCGCCATACTGCAGAAAATGAACAAAACATGAAATGAAGCAACAAAATATCAAATGTTAGAAAAACTCAAAATAAACCCATTTTGGGCCTAAGAGGATCTTTCGCAAACAAGCTTATCTCGAAAGTGAAAGAAAAAAGCACACCTATTTTTCTAAGGTTTTCTGAAGCTTTTAAGAATCCATTATTAACAACATTACATTAAGAAAAACAACTGGACGATCTTCTTAATTTTTTATTGCTCCATGTCAAACTCGATGAAACAAATTAGTAATAATTACTATGCGCAAAAAAGTTATGTGTGAATTTTGCTGTTGTAGTGAGCGGTGCTTCCACGCTCCGGATACGGATGCGGCTACTGGGCATGCGCATATCAATATAGCGTAATTTTTGTCACACTGTAGCCTACAACAATAATACCCTTTTTCCATTATTGTAATGGGTAGGTTTATTGCTGGGATAGGTGTAGACGTTAATAAAACACAATCTAATAGACAGAAAAATTAATTTCATTGTTAGTTTCCGGTCCTGAGCTACCTTCGCGCCAATGTGGCGGAGCATACATGAATATTCATGATTTTGCCCCGTGATGGGCGTGGCCTTATGCAACATTCTCCTGTTCCTCAACAAGTATTCCTCCCCTGTATAGGAGTGCTTTGGTGACTCAGTGTTAAACATTAAAAGTGAAAGTAAAAGATTTGGAATAATTACAATAATTAAAAAATTTTTTTTATAAACTTATCTGCCAGGTTCTCATGACATGATAATGGTTTTATTATTTAAGGTTTTTGTATTAACACATGACTCCTTCTATGAATGTAGTGCTGTATAACTAAGACAAAAGGCATATTTGAACTCATGGTAAACAGTATCCTTAGTTGCTCATTTTTAATATATTTATTATACAGCAAGTGTGGCTCAATTTGTTTTGTTTTTTTTTTTCAAAATTTTATTCAGAGTAAACAAAACTTTTGCAAAATTAGAGTAACCTCTACAAACATTCAGATTAGTTTAAGAATCAACTCATGAAAAACAATTAAACAATTTAAAGCATTTTTAAGAATAATTTTCAATAGAATTTAAATATCTATTTGCTTAAACACTGTCTCTTTGTAATGCCAACACAACACTGACTTGTTCTTTTATATACAGTTCATTAGCATTTAAGTCCCAGATAGACATGACATTGGGTGGAAATCAGAATTAACTGGTCCAAATGAACTATTTATTCCAGGCTGCAATCCAATAATATAATGTTCAAGTACAATGTTGTGTCAACTATTTATTTCACAGAAATATTGCTTTACATACATGAAAAATAAAGAAACTGTATGAAAAAAACATTGTTGGTCTCAAACATAATATAAGACAGCAACAAAACTGTATAAATACTGTATAAATAAACTTCATACACTGTATGAGTATTAGTACAGAAAACTGACCTTGACACAGGCAATTCAGAAAAGTTTTAGTTCTGAGAAAAACATCTGCAGCATTTGTTTAATATTTTGTATCTAGTGCAATGACATTCAGACGTGCGTGACAAGTGAGGCTTGAGTGTGGGAGATAAATTTCAACAATTTTGTTCACCAGAAATAGAATATGAACAAAATGAGGTTCAGCTGTTCCTTTTAACAAATCTCATTTGACATGCTGTATATTTCAGTCTGCTCTTCACACAAAGTTTCACATGGCATCAGTAGACTTGCAAAATTTGTATTGACTATATTTATAATACTTCATGGTGTTTTTGTCCTTTTTAGAGTGTGACAGATGAACTTCCACTCACTATCTGAAAAAGAGCAGCATGAACATTTAAATTTATATTAAGTACATGTTGACATATTTTAATTCTGGGGTTCAAATTTAAATCACTTTTATGAAGAAACTGGAAAAAACTCACCTGAGGACAATCACATTTCATTCAAAGTGTATGCAGTGGTCTACTTTCAGACACTAAGGAAAGGAAATATTTTAGGGTCAGTATTTCATTAATGTTACAGCATTTAGTGAGAAAGGTTAACTGGATTTAGGCCTAGTTGTGACATTACAATTCAAATAGAAATTCTTACTGTTAGGTGGCTCTAATTCTTTGCTGTTTCGTCTTATAGGTTTGTGGATCCCATGTGATTCACCGGCTTGAGAATGTTCTCTGCTTTTTAGTTCTCCTTCACATTCATCTAGAGGTCTGTTTTTGTCTTCTGCCACTATAGTAAAAACAAACAAACAAACAAACAAACAAAACAATTTCACATATGTTAATGATTATAATGACTGTCCAGTGAAAAGTCAGATGACAGACAATAAAAATACTTACCGGAGGGATCTTCTGCTGTGCTCTGATGATGTTCGCTAGATCCAGGATCCCTCTGTCTCACTTTTCTCTCTCTGATCTCCAACTGCTTCTCTCGTTCATCCAGAATTCTCTGTCTGTCATCCAATTCCTTGACTCTTCTATCCAGTTTTCTCTGTTTCTCATGCAGCTCATTTTCTTTGACTTGTACTTCTTCCTCTCTCTGGATCACATTATACTGTTTTGTAACTTTTGCTTCAGTCAGATTACTTTGTAGTTGCTTTACCTGGTCCTTGAGCTGTTCCACTTCTCTCTGAAGTTTTTCTTTGTCTGTTTGAAGTTTGTCTTTGCCATCTTTTAAGTATTTCTCTCTGTCTTTGTAAATGATCAGCTTTTTGTTTAGCTTCTGGAAGTCCTCCTTTGTCTGTTTTTCTCTGCTTTCGAGGGCATCCAACTCATTGCATAGCTGATTCTCTCTGTCTTTCATAGCATTCATCTTTGCCTCATACTCAGTTTCAAAATAATTTTCAGCTCTTCTGAAACACTCCAAATGATCTGTAAAAAAATCACTGTTTTTCCACTGTGCCATTGCCTCTGTTTTTTTAAATAACTGATGAACACTTTCATCAGTGTTCTGTAAAATGTGGTATCTGCCTCCACACATTTTCAAACAGTAGTTCTTTTTTGGATTATTGTGCTTAGCCTCATTTATAAATAATACCATGCAATAGTCCAAGACCTCCTCCCTGAACACATCACTGAGAGCATGTAAAAGGTAATTCTCTCTACCAGAGTTTTTCACATCTTTGTGTACTAACAGAAAGGCATGAGGCCCTGGAAACAACAGTGATTCAAAGTACTGCAGTTCATTTTTCAGAGATTTGACTCTTTTGCTGAAAAAGAAGTATGATTTCAAGTGTTCCAGCCATCCACATGGAGTTTTTAATACAGAAACTTGTCGTCCACAAACTTGAGCCTCCCTAGGCTTCCATTCTCCAAATTTAAATGCATCCGTGTTCTCTCTTTCTCCCAGGATTGTGGCACATGCTTTATCCATAAGCTCATCATCACCTCCAAGCACCATAAATCTCAGCTTTTCATTGGATGCTGTGGAGCTTCTAGCTTCATCTGTCAATGTGTCATCTGTTGAAAAGAGCATAAAAAACTAAACTGCAAGACAAAATAGAAACCTATGGTTCTATTTAAGGTGTATTTGGCTATTACACAGAGCTTTTGGTGTAGACCACAATCTTGGATGCATGTAATTTACATTTATACTTTAAATTATGTATGAATAATACTGACACTTCATTTGATTGAATGGAATTCCATTATTCACTCTTGTGTGTTTATGTAAAGTGACTTTCTCTTCACTACTTTAACTTGTGTTATTTTTTCAGATTGCGCACAAGCAAATATTTCGGAATGCATCATTTCTTTCTTAAAATTATTATAGAGTCAATACAACTCTAAAATGGTACTTGGAAACAATTTTATTTCTTAAACAAACTCTCAAAATGCACTTCCAAATTGTAACTTACCATCATTGTTCAAGAGGCGACCTGAAATAAGAAAAGACGACAGTGTGACAACAGCCTGATTTGTACATTTAACCCTAAAGAAAGTTCATTAACTGATTGATCTCCAGTGTTTCACATTAAGTGTGATTTTATATATATATATATATATATATCCTGGTCCTTGGCAGGTCTTAAAATTTGGAAAATAAACACGTGACATATTGCACAGTGTCATTATTTAAACAAAAATGAAAGCCAAAATGGAAAAGCCATGTGTGACAAAGGACACCCTTACTGTTAACACAGGAATTAAGAGGGTAAGTAGCAGTCAAGCACTGCTAATCAAATCCCTTTGATTAACTGATCATCAGCAAGTCTGAGCACCTCTATAAAAGCAAAAGTTTTGGCAGTTTGCTGATCTAGAGCCTTCAGGTGTGTCTTAACACAATGCCAAGGAGGTAAGACATCAGTAATGATCTCAGACAAG
>NW_026129049.1:0-5400 GCF_022985175.1 Labeo rohita
ACTAATCAATTCTCCTTCCGGCTCAGGCTGCATAGGTTAACATTACAGGGCTGTCACGTGATGAACGAACGACTCAAACCCGAAGACTCATAAGATGAACTAATCAATTCTCTTTCCGGCTCAGGCTGCATAGGTTAACATTACAGGGCTGTCACGTGATGAACGAACGACTCAAACCCGAAGACTCATAAGATGAACTAATCAATTCTCTTTCCGGCTCAGGCTGCATAGGTTAACATTACAGGGCTGTCACGTGATGAACGAACGACTCAAACCCGAAGACTCATAAGATGAACTAATCAATTCTCCTTCCGGCTCAGGCTGCATAGGTTAACGTTACAGGGCTGTCACGTGATGAACGAACGACTCAAACCCGAAGACTCATAAGATGAACTAATCAATTCTCTTTCCGGCTCAGGCTGCATAGGTTAACATTACAGGGCTGTCACGTGATGAACGAACGACTCAAACCCGAGGACTCGAGAGATGAACTAATCAATTCTCTTTCCGGCTCAGACTGCGTTGGTTAGCTAATTGGGCTGTCACGTGATGAACGAACAACTCAAACCCGAAAACTTGTCAGATAAGAGGCGAGGTGAGCGAATCATAGACTAAAGACCCAGGTAAACAATGAATGAATCTTTTCTGTTTCTTATAGCATTATAGTTTTGTTTTGTTTGTAGTGTGATCAACGTTTGTGTAAGCAGTAGATGTGTTAGGGAGGTAAAACGTAACATTTTAATTATATTTTGCTAAAATGAACGAAATGAACGAAATGACTCGAAAAAAGATTCGTTCATTTTGCTGAACGAGACTCAAAGGACCGAGTTGGTAAAATGATCCGAACTTCCCATCACTAATGTTTGTTGGGTTGGTTCTTCAGCAGTTTGAGAACATCAGCATTTATTTATAGCGCACCCTATCGGGTACATGTAGCGCTTTTATTGCAAAGGACATTTTTTGCTTTACACGCTAAGCAATCATTTGCATATCACATGTGTGTAATAATGTACACATCTATGTATTCGATATTTATTTTATTTAAATAAGATACAAACAAACAATGCAGTACAAAAAAGGGGAAAAAATGTCAAAAAAGGCAAAAAAGAGAGACAGAAATGTATGTAAATCAGCGTCAGAGTCCTTATGAGCGGAACATTTAATCCAGTAGATACGATATTTGATCAGCGTTTTTTGGCGACATTTGAATACACAGGTTCTGGCATTGATTTCTACAAACAAAAAATACAGTCAATCTGATGCAACAGTGTTAAAATTTTTATTTATTTATTTTAAACCAGAGTGAATGTGCAGACCAACATTTACGAGACCTGCGAGTTTCTGTAAAATAATCCATTTGCCTAAAAAAAACTCACAGTCTTGAAACAAAGTAGTAGAACTGAACAGAATTTGAGGAACAGGAGTTGCCTTCCTTAATTTTTAACTCCTTAAAGTTTACTAGTAGGCGTTTACAAATCAGGCGGTGAATCACTGTTTTGCATCCCCATCCCACTAAACATTGGACGTCGGATAGACGTGCAGATCATGTCTATATTGGGTCCGTCGGTCCATGACCAATTATGGACATCTATTCGACGTCCAAACTAGGTCCACTATTTGGACGTCTATCCATTACCCAACTTGGACGTCATTTGGACGTCTATGGCAGTTGCAGTAAATGTGTTTTACAAAATAGAGCCTATCAACATGATTATATATATGAATACAGATTATTTATAAACAAACAAGATTTATTATCTGTATTACTATTTAACAACCCCATCAATGGACGGAAATTGGACGTCCAAAAATGACATGGAAAAGACGTCACTACGACGTCACATGGTGGTAAATAAGAGTCGTGATTAAGAAGCCACAAGGCACTACTTTCTCATCAAATCATCCCGAAGACAGCAAACACAGAAGTTTACCGTTTTAACTGGCCATGAACAAAAAGCTACTCTCTCTTCAAGAAAAAACTTACATTTTACAGAAAAAAAAAAAAAAATGTAATGTAATAAAAATGATGAATGCTGACTGAGGATGACATACTAAATGAAACTAATTTGGTTTATGGTGAGTAAATTAAGACTATTTTTGTATTTTTGGATAAGCTAATTGAATATAATACTAATTTACCAATAATTATAAAATACAATGGTAATGTGTGCTAAATTAATTGCATATTAGTATTTACACTGACACAAACAATGACTACATGACCAAGGCCGATCACCCACATCTGTTTACCGACTGTTGTAAATTGTATACACATAAATAAATAAAATAAAATAAAATAAGTCCAACTACATAAAATGATGACACTCAATCATGACTGAAACAGACTCTTACATCACAGACATAAATAATCTTACCATTTTTCGTGCAGTTGGTTTACAAAGTGCTGAATCAGTTCTGGTCTCTGCTACATTAACAATAATCACAGATGTGTTAAAGCAACAAAGGGTTTAATATTATACAAAAAAGTGTGCCTTAAAAAGCTAAATATTTCAACATAGGATATGACTGCTTTCTGTACTGACCTGTTTGTCTACATTTTTTGCATATGCAGAAGATCATGGCTGCAGCTACAATCAACAGAGATCCAGCAGCAGCAGAAAGCAACACTATGTACAATACAGGTAGACCTTGATCTGTAATGGACAGTTCTGTAATAGATAAAATTACACTGTGTAAAAAATCACTGTGTAGCAGGTACAGTAAATCAATATTAATATCATTATACCTGAACATGGCCCACAGAGTTTGTTGATGTCTAGATGTTGAGTCTGTTTAGTGAATGAATTGTTGATCATACAGCTGTAAGTGCTGTTATCGTGATATTCCACCTCCAGAGGTAGAGAGAGACTGATGCTGAGATCAGACACACTGATGCTGGACAATAAACTGTTTCCTTTGTACCAGGAGAGAGTCACATGACTCACATTGAACACTGAACACACCAATGAACAATTCTGCTTTGATGATGATGATGATGATGATGATGATGATAAACATTTTGAAGAGTTTCTGCTGATGACAAGAACAGGCAGACGAGCTGAAAAACATGGGAGAATAAATAGAAACCTAGGTAAATCTAGTAAACAATCTTATTTGCGTCTCAGTGTGTTACGTGACTGTTTAGTGTGATGACAATCAGTGAGAGCCACCTTAAACTTTAAATCGTTTAATATTTTAATATTCAGTTATACTAAATTTACAGCATTTGTGGCATAAAGTTGATTACCACAAAAAAAAAAAAAAAAAAAAAAAAAATCTAATAAAATAAATAAATAATAACAAAAAACAAAAAAAGAGCCTGTCCATAAATGTTACAATATTGTTGCAATAGTAAAAACACAATATGTAAGCATGTGGTGTAAAAAAAAAAAAATAAAATAAAAATACCCACTTATCACTGTAGTGTTAACTCAGCAGGCAAAACCCCATCATTTCACTTGGAATTGTGCAATCAGGAATTTAGTGAGAGGACTTAGTTCCCCTTATGGACTACACTTCCATTTCATATTGTCAATGTGCGTTACTTATCTGCTGTGACTGGCAACATGCTTGTTGCTGCAACACCTTTTAAGTCAAGTTGACTTTATTTTTAAAGCACTCTAATAGCACAGACTAAAGCAGCTTTGCAGATAGAAAGCAAATAATGTTTATGGTACAAACAGAATCATTTCTGCTGTTGTGCAGCTCCAAAGAGAAAATGGTAAATGGCCTTGTTTAGTTGAAGGCAATTCTGTTTGGGTATCGAACATGCTTGTTCTTCTAGTCTAGTCTTGTTCTAAGGGCTGTCTCGTTGTTACTGAGAACATATTGTTCCTTAAGCTTTTCAGTTATTGTAACATACTCGTTTACGTCATTGAGTAAGGACAACATGCTTGTTGCATTGAGGCAAGGCATTGAGATTTTCAGTTTGTGTTTGTTGGATATCAGCAAATGGCTTATCTATGCTAGGCTTGCCAAGAAAAGACTACTGCCAATCAAAATGGTATGCTAACTGTCAATCATTTTTGACGATAATGCACCTGATAGAATTATAACTTTAACAGTTACTTTTTAAACCCTAATTTATTTATTTATTTATTTTTTTTTTTTTTGGTGATGACCATCATGCCACAAAACACCACTGATGGAGCTCGACATGTATATTCCTTAAATAAAACAAGAATATGTGCATGTTAGAATAAATAATCTGTGCTCACCATAGACAGAAACGCTGAATGTTTTTGATGTAATTTTTGCTCCACTGATCTGAACTTCATAGAATCCAGCATGTTGAGTTGTGATGTTAATGATGGTCAGAGATCCAGTTTGATTATCCAGCTTCAGTCTGTCTCTGAATCTCCCATCAGGACCATCAAATGTGGGCAACAGTTGCTTGTTTGTTTTAATTTTAGCAATGAGAGACTTTTCAGTATCAAATTTCCATAATATGTAATCATCTTCATGTATTTCAGTAAGATCAGTGTTTAGAGTGACAGAATCTCCCTCCATCACTGACACTGATTCACCAAACACACCTGATAAACAAACAGATTTTACACAGATTGTAATGCTTCTGATGGTCTACAAAGGCTGAAGTCAAGTGTAGGTTGCAAGTAAATGTGAATTGTAAAACAGTGACATGAACATAACCTGAACATTATATTTATGGTGTACTTACAACATGACAAGTTGAATTCTTCTTAACATTGTCAACGCCTTCATATTTTTCATATGGGACATTCATTAATTGAAATTAAAATAATTATTACCACAGAGAAAAAACGCCTTAGAATTTCAAAGTGGCTAAATGGAGCGTTCGCTCTGGATGAAGCTACATTCACTATAGCAATTTCTATTAAAATCTGTGAAGAACGTTACTGAAATTAAACCAAATAAATAGGAACTTACCAATCAGATGCCACCCACACAAACAGAACGTAACAAACAAGTGAAACATTTCTTTAAAAAGGCTAATGATGAATGTACTCTGACCTGGATTGAAATGAGACTTATACTAGCAACCAGCCAATGTCTGAGTGAGCTGTTACTGCAGTAACCTTTAGCAGAGTGGCATAACACAGTTGAAAGCCACATAGAGTATTAATTCTCTCTTCACTTGATGGAGTGTACATATAAACCAAGTAAGTTGATTTAAGCTTTTTTTTTTATATATATATATATATTTATTTATTTATTTATTTATTTATTTATTTATTTGTTTAAACAATGTACATTATCAGTAATCACAGTCTATGCATGTTTTATTCACTGTCTATATGTTTTGGATTTTGGAGTTGTGGATTTTGAATTGCATTTGGGTCATTGTCTTTGGAAAAGCTCATTCTATATTCACCACGTGTGTCTATTTATGTAATTCTAATCATGTGTTATATTTGTTAT
>NW_026129050.1:0-5399 GCF_022985175.1 Labeo rohita
GACATTTTGAAGACTGCAGTGCAGAGCAGCGAGTATCTGAATAAAGAGAAACTCTGCTTCAAGATATCCAAAACGTCTCTTGGTGTCTAAGAAAAATTCACAACACCACTGTATGTATTTAGTAGTTATTTTTATTCAAGTGCTATCAGATCAAAATAATTAAATATACAAAAACAATTAAAAAATAACTGAATATAAATTATAGAGAAAACTAAAAACATTACAAATTTAACATAAAAATGTTGAATTACAGTGCATTTAAAGTATTGTTTTTAATTTAAGCACAATTATTTACTTAAAAAAATAATTGTGTTAATTGACTTAAATATTTTGATGTAATCAGTCTCTACAAATTACTGGGTTTTACAGTGCATTGAATTCATATACACTGACCCCTCAGATATTTTAATCATGCTCTGGGTGAATTGTAAACCAACACCCTTTGGTCAGATGTGCATCTGGGAAATATGTCACATCTCTCTTCAGCAGAAAACAAATGGAAAGTTTGCAAATGGAGAATGGAAACAGAACAGCCTTTCCTCCTCATTTCTAGCATTCTGAAAGAGTCAGGCAAAAGCTGAAACAGAAAGAAAAAGGCATAATGAAAAATAAATGTTTTGATGTATTGTTTTATGTATGTATGAGGGAGCTCAGAGGAGAGCAGGGCAGAAAAATCAATAGCAGCATAAAACTGATTTAGTGCGTGTCATAAAACATAAGTAAGTGTTCTGAGATGGAGTAAAACAAAGTCTCAATTTAATCTACACAGAAGCTGCACTGTACTGATGAACTGATACAAGAGAGAGAGGTACAATAAAATCTATAGACAGACACATAATTGTAATATAATTATAATATTAAGACTTCCTCTGTGGGCTGTCAGGGGGTTGCTAGTGCTCATTCATCATCTAGCTAATAGCCAGGGAATCTCAATCGTAAATTAAAAATGTCTTTAATATTGTCAGTGAGATGTTTTACAAGATTTTTTTTTTTTTCTCCTTTCACTCCACCCCATATATTTTAGAAATGTTGTGACGATGTAATGGTTTATGGGAATGGATTATGGTTTTATGGTGCTAATGAAAGAACCACTCATTTACACAGATCAGCAGTGGGCCACATCAGACTGTTTTCACACACATGCTCTTAGCACTGGTGTATGCTCCATACCAGGGCTTAAAAACAACAACAACAACAAATTTTAATTTGTTTACTCCGAGCAGAATCAATATTTTAACGTTTCTGTTCCTATGTTACCCTGTATTTCTACTGTTTTAAAAATGGTTTGAGTAGACAAAAAAAAAAAAAAAAAAAGCATGCATTTTCACTTCTTGAGTTCTCAATCTAAGGCAAATTTTTGTGCAGGAACACAAGCATGTTAAGTTGATCTGGTTTTTTAAACTGGAGCGAAACAATGTCTGAATGTAATCTATTAGCTACGCATAAAAACCCTCTTTAAGTACCAGATATGGGTGTCATTCCATAAAATATTTTTAATATGACTTCCTTTGTATTTAATGTGAATTTAATAAAAACATTGTAAGTTACTAAATATAAACCTTTCATTGTACAGAAAGAGAGCAAAGAACATTTACATTTAGTCTAGCCAAAATTCAAGCACTCTCAAAAACTCCCATTATAATCACTGAAGCTGTTTATACTGTGAAATGAATATCTTACTTGTATTCAATAGTACGCACATCTGCACTTTGTTGTCTCTGATGAGAGAATTCACCAGAGAATTTAGTCATCAAGCTAGTGAACAAAACAGTGGCGTTTCTTTTGACGGCTAGATGCGTGCCTGTCTTTGGCTCAGTGCCAGCCAGCAAACTCAGATTTGAATTTAGCAGCTGAACGCAGGTGTGACTGTATCAAATAAAAAGTATTATTTGGCTATTTTTTATCCTTTGGAAGATGCATTCAAAATCCACTTGGCTCAAAAAATCTGAGGTTGCACATGCCCCCTCCTTTTTTTTTTTTCAGCAGGGATAATTTGGTCTTAGTCCTCTTCACTGCTCCTAACGTTTCACAGATTTAGTAGCTAGTTTTAGTGCTAAAACACTTTGCAAAAATACTCTTAGAGCAAAACTTTGGAGTCCTAAATTTAGGATTGACACACCCATTATTTTTAAGATTTTCTCCTAATTTTGGCAAGTTATGAGCTACTTTTACCTTAACATTTTTGTGAATACAGGCCCTGGTGTCTTAATCCGCTGTGCTTAGTAACAGCCAATACAGCATCATCTTTTCTAGATTTTGGCTAAATGTAGGCTACTAAACAAAAGAAAAAGATGTGAGCTAATTAACCCTGTTTGGTTAATCAGCTCACGTCTCATATAAGGTCTGAGGTAACATCCTGAGATAAAAGTGTATACCTTTGTTTTTAGTTTAGTTTGAAATTTAACATGAACTATACAGTTTTCACTTTCAAATTCTTTAAACTTGATGATGATGCTCATGCTAGCCATATTGCAAACTTAAATATAAACCACTGTATAAATGTTTATTTGGACAGAGGCTGCCGAAATCACTTTAAGTGCATGTGGGATTAATAATTTCCACCTTTCCCCTCAAACGACAGGCTTGTAAACAGTGTCATTTGCTCATTATTGGTGTTAATGCAGTTTTTCACATGCAACCCACCCAGCAAAAACTCATCGAAAAGACGAGAATGCCAGGCGTCTAAACAATGTGAAAATTTGGTTGAAAAGTGAAAGGTGAAAAGACATCTATAAAAAGACGTCCAAATTGCATCTAAATGGGTTGTAAAGTGAAAGTTAAAAAGACGTCTTTTTCAGGCCGAATTTCAACCGTAAATTCATGATTATATTTATCTCATATTTAAAATAAGACAATTCACAAAATAGTACTAAAACATTTATTGACACATTAAATACATCTTTCAAGTAAAAACACTTTCCTGATCACAAATTAAGCCTGCATTTGATTAAACATACTGTAAAAACAGTAATATGAAATATAACTACAAAAATGTTTTCTATAGGAATACATTGTAAAAGGTAATTTATTCATGCGAACTAAATTTTCATCATAATAACTCCAGTATTCAGTGTCACATGATCCTTCAGAAAACATTTTAATATGATTTGCTGCTCAAGAAACATTTCTGATTATTATCAATGTGGAAAACAGTTGTGCTGTTGTGGAAACCATATTTTAGTATTCTTCAAATAGAACTTTCAAAGGAGCAGTATTTTTTGAAATTGATAACAATGATTCAAAACAATAATCTTTGAAATACTGAAAAATGTTTATAAAACAGAACAATGACCAATTCTAACCACATTAGAACATGCAAATGAAATGCAAAAATGCAAATGTTGTCATTAATTACTAACCCTCATGTCACTCCAAACCCATAAGAAACTTTTGTGCAAGAACGCAAATGAAGATATTTTTAACAGATGCCTTGTGCATGCAAAAAACAGCAACAACAACAACAACAATAAAAATATGTGTTATTCACAAATTATGTATCTCCAACGCATTTTCACAAAAAGCACCATAAGATGGTCAGACAGCTCTCACGCCAACACAACACTGATGCATCATGGTGCTCTTGTGAACATTTTTTTTTTTTTTGTGTGTGAATAAAAATGCAATGTTGTTTTTGTGCAACCATTCACATCACTTCATAAAATTAGGTTAAACAACTGGAGTCACATGGATTACTTTAATGCTGTCTTTACTACCTTTCTGAGGCTCGAAAGTGGTAGTGGTTCTTCTGCTCCCTTCCAATCCTGGATTTTGAGCCATGATAAAAGTTTCCACTTTGAATGCTTTAGCCTGGCTGCTTTTTCTCAGCATCTAAAATGAGAAAGAAAACAAGAACCAAAATTTAAATGTTAAAAACAAACAAAAACAAATAAACAAAAGAGTGGGAACTGACTTACAACATGAGAACAATTTTCAAAAATTTTAACACAGTTTTGTGTCATTTCCTATAAATGTGGAACAATTAAAATTACTATGCAAGTACTAAAAAAAAAAAAAAAAAATTCTACCGCTGAAATGTTAAATGGATAGTACATAAGAACCGTATTGAAATAGTGATCCCTAAAATGGTTATAAAAGCTGAAACATATATAAATACTGAGAACGTGTTTAACATTACAAAAAAACAAAACAAAAAAAAAAAACACTTACACAGCAAAAGATGCAGTGACCTGTGGCTGAATGGCCTTTGGTTTTATTTAGCTGTGATTGACACACAAACAAAAGGGAATAGAACATGATAACATCACTGAATATGAGTTAAATATTGTATATTTCTGTTCAAATTAAAGTGTACTCATTCTTCATGAGTGATTATTAACTAATTAGTGTGTCAGGGGTTCTCAACTCTGGCCCTCAAGGTCCACTGCCATGCAGAGGGTGCGTCTCAATTACCTTAATAGTTTGCTAGGTTGTGAATTGATATATTGTTCACAAATTCAGACATTGGTAAGGACAGTGGCTCACTACACACTGGTGGCTATTTCCGTCCTCATTCTACAGCATCACCACTGATATTTACACACAGCATTAAAATAAATATCTCTTTTAATGCTATTTACAGTACATAATGATAAATACTTTGTTACATGAATGTGCAAGATTTCAGCCATAAATAAATTGTAAATGTTTGCTAGATTGGACATTACCTGTCTAGTGATGTATGTTTATGCTGAAATATGATATTGCCCAGTCTTTGCAAAGTGAACATGCAAAGAAGATCAAACACCCTTAACAAAAAGGTAAAACAGTGATATAGGACGATTTTGAAGTTGAGGGAGAACATGAGATGGGTGTTTTTCGACATACCCTAACTGTCATGAACCGGAACAAAAACAGTCCAGGAAGAGTAAGACAAGACGAGCGTTTATGCATTAAAGGGGTCATCGGATGCTAAGTTCACTTTTTCATGTTGTTTGAACAGTAATGTGTTGGCAGTGTTTTAATTAATCTGTAAAAATAATATCCCCTTTTTCAAATCGAGCCGTTCTCAGATGCCTGTCGGTGTGCCATCACACCGACAGAGGCCGCTCCCACAATAGTTGATTGACATGAGCTCTTACCTTAGACCAGCTGTCACAGTCCAGTAACCTTCCATGTTTTGATGCCAGTCCCGATCTACATATATCCGTCTATGTTTGCGCGAAATCATTCATGATCCAGCTTCACTTACAGCAGAAGTGAGTATAAGCATTTTTATAAATCTTTGCGATTGCTTTTCCTTATAACGTAGTAGTTTAGGAAGTTTAGCGGCTAATGTAAACAAGACCGTCTTTCCACAGAGAGAAGAGAGGGGCGGGTGAGCAGAGTTCATTTGCATTTAAAGGAACAACCCTTAGAATGAGATGATTTTTGCAGAGCTGATTTTGGGAAGGTAAAAGGGT
>NW_026129051.1:0-5389 GCF_022985175.1 Labeo rohita
CAGCACTGAGGAGCTTAATCAGTGGAAAATCTGCATCTAGGCAAGACATAATTTGCGAAATCTTACAACATCTCTACAGAATACAGTGGGTACGGAAAGTATTCAGATCCCCTTAAATTTTTCACTCTTTGTTATATTGCAGCCATTTGCTAAAATCATTTAAGTTAATTTTTTTCCCTCATTAATGTACACACAGCACCCCATATTGACAGAAAAACACAGAATTGTTGACATTTTTGCAGATTTATTAAAAAAGAAAAACTGAAATATCACATGGTCCTAAGTATTCAGACCCTTTGCTGTGACACTCATATATTTAACTCAGGTGCTGTCCATTTCTTCTGATCATCCTTGAGATGGTTCTACACCTTCATTTGAGTCCAGCTGTGTTTGATTATATATAGACTGGACTTGATTAGGAAAGCCACACACCTGTCTATATAAGACCTTACAGCTCACAGTGCATGTCAGAGCAAATGAGAATCATGAGGTCAAAGGAACTGCCTGAAGAGCTCAGAGACAGAATTGTGGCAAGGCACAGATCTGACCAAGTTTGCAAAAAAAAACATTCTGCTGCACTTAAGGTTCCTAAGAGCACAGTGGCCTCCATAATCCTTAAATGGAAGACGTTTGGGACGACCAGAACCCTTCCTAGAGCTGGCCGTCCGGCCAAACTGAGCTATCGGGGGAGAAGAGCCTTGGTGAGAGAGGTAAAGAAGAACCCAAAGATCACTGTGAAAGTTGTAGAAAGTCAGCCATCAGTGCAGCCCTCCACCAGTCAGGGCTTTATGGCAGAGTGGCCCGACGGAAGCCTCTCCTCAGTGCAAGACACATGAAAGCCCACATGGAGTTTGCTAAAAAGCACCTGAAGGACTCCAAGATGGTGAGAAATAAGATTCTCTGGTCTGATGAGACCAAGATAGAACTTTTTGGCCTTAATTCTAAGCGGTATATGTGGAGAAAACCAGGCACTGCTCATCACCTGTCCAATACAGTTCCAACAGTGAAGCATGGTGGTGGCAGCATCATGCTGTGGGGGTGTTTTTCAGCTGCAGGGACAGGACGACTGGTTGCAATCGAGGGAAAGATGAATGCGGCCAAGTACAGAGATATCCTGGACGAAAACCTTCTCCAGAGTGCTCAGGACCTCAGACTGGGCCGAAGGTTTACCTTCCAACAAGACAATGACCCTAAGCACACAGCTAAAATAACGAAGGAGTGGCTTCACAACAACTCCGTGACTGTTCTTGAATGGCCCAGCCAGAGCCCTGACTTAAACCCAATTAAGCATCTCTGGAGAGACCTAAAAATGGCTGTCCACCAACGTTTACCATCCAACCTGACAGAACTGGAGAGGATCTGCAAGGAGGAATGGCAGAGGATCCCCAAATCCAGGTGTGAAAAACTTTTTGCATCTTTCCCAAAAAGACTCATGGCTGTATTAGATCAAAAGGGTGCTTCTACTAAATACTGAGCAAAGGGTCTGAATACTTAGGACCATGTGATATTTCAGTTTTTCTTTTTTAATAAATCTGCAAAAATGTCAACAAATCTCTGTTTTTTTGTCAATATGGGGTGCTGTGTGTACATGAGGAAAAAAATGAACTTAAATGATTTTAGCAAATGGCTGCAATATAACAAAGAGTGAAAAATTTAAGGGGGTCTGAATACTTTCCGTACCCACTGTATGTAGAGTGAGCATTTCCTTCTTATGGGTTCCAGCACATGTGGGGGTAGAAGGCAATGAGGAAGTGGACCATTTAG
Source organism: Labeo rohita (assembly GCF_022985175.1). Classification (NCBI taxonomy): domain Eukaryota; kingdom Metazoa; phylum Chordata; class Actinopteri; order Cypriniformes; family Cyprinidae; genus Labeo; species Labeo rohita. Next base: position 1,765 of record NW_026129051.1, read on the forward strand.
CCAAGAAGTTTCTAAAGCACTCTGAGATAGACATCAATATCCCTCTGAGTAAAAAGGAAATTAAGGGAATAATTAAATCAGCTTTAAACAGAATATGGCAAAAGAACTGGGACAATGAGACAAAAGGGAGACATTTATATAATATTCAAAACAAAGTGGGCACTGAGAGAAATAGCTATGGAAGTAGAAAGGAGGACTCTATTATAACCAGACTCAGAATAGGGCACACATCCCTTAATCATTCATTATACACCATAGGCAAAAGAGAATCCAGTAACTGTGCACAGTGTGGAACACCAGAAACAGCTGAACATGTACTGACTCAGTGTACAAAGTATATCAGGGAAAGAGTGGAGTTTTCAGAATTACAAAGCAATGCAGGAACCAAGAACATGACAGTAACAACTATATTAAAAAAAATGCACAGAAAGACTCTAGGGTCTGTAATATATTAATGTTGTTCCTCAGAAAAAAACGGTTTGTTCCATAGAATAAAGGCTTATATCAAGGTAATACTTTTTAATTTCTTTTTCTTTTATTTTTGTTATTATAAATAAACCGCCATAAAACAGTCAAAGAAGAAGAAGAAGAAGAAGAAGATAGAAAAATATATATATACTAAAATACTAAGGCCGTTTCCCAAACGGAAAGCTGCATCCTCCAGAGGTCGCATTTGTAGGCTGTATACATCAAGTAGAGCGTATTTTATAAAATTAACAGTTATATTGATCATTATTTGATCATTATTCTTAGTAACGTGTAAAGTGTTGTAATATGCTTATTGAATGTAATGCTCAGTTAACTGAAAGAAACCAGGCTTGAAGATGCTCCGGAGGATGCAGCCTTCCGTTTGAGCCAGACTTGCACTTTCCCAAAGTGAAAGCAGCCTGTATTAGTGAGCGCAGCTTCAGCGACACACACACAAACGCAATGCTGTCAGCGATATGAAGTTACTGGTGACAGCATTCTACTCTGATCCACCCAGAGGATGGAGCCACTCATAACGAGGGGCGCTGATCCGGCGGATCAAAAAAAAAAGATCAAACACCAAGCAAACAATCTCCTGTCAGTTTCGTTTTCATTCTATTTTATGTTTATTTTGCTTATTATTTCCTGTTGTCTTTTAGTTTCCTGCTCTCTTTAGTTTCCATGGCAATTCATTTGATCATCACACCTGTTCATCTTTTAGTTTGTTTTCTGTGTATACTTACGTTCATTTGTTTCCTCAGTTCATTGTGATTTGTTGTGTATTGTACACACTGAGTTTGGATCATTGTGTGTTTATTTAATCATTAAATGCCTTTTTGTTGAAAACTTTGGACCTGTCTTCATCTTTGGACTTATATTGTTGTGATAAATAATTAAATAAATAAACATTAAGTTGTCAAAAAAACACCTCAGACAATTTAAATCACAGAAATTTATTTAGAATATATGAAACATGATAAATGCATCATGACTTTATAGTTATAACCCAAATATTCTAGATTTAAACATAAGATGGTGTAGCGAATTTAACTCAAAGGGAAATGTATATAAATAATTACAATTAATTAGGATTAATTACAGTTATTTATATCAGCTGCCAGTAGTAACTGTAGCAGAATCAATTTTCCATCAACTAATCTGTTCGCCCAGCGAACATTCAGTATAATCTTTATATCAACTCTAAGAAATGATATTTTCTTGGCCACAGAAAATAACTTTCTTAAAGTACCGTTGCATTAGAGCATGTAGCTCGAATCGGAATCGTAAAGGGACATTAATTTGCAAGGCAGAATCAGAATCAAAACTCATGTAATTTGTGCACAATAGTTTATTAACGAAGGACTAACACATAACTAATCTAAACAAACAAACATAAAATCACTCATACATGGGGAAATGGTCAGTGAGAAGCAGTTAGAGAGAGACAAGGAAATGAAGCTATGAAAAGAGTCAGTTAACCACCTGCTGTGAAACCATCAGTGCTGTCTACAGCTTATACTAAACCTCTGTTTGTTTAGTTAAGTGTACGATACTTGCATTGCCTTGGTCGTCGAACAAGTGTCCAAATGCAGTCTCTGGTGAAGGTCTTGGTGGTTTGAAGCAGTGGTGGTTTTGGAATCGTGATCACGTTCTTCCGGGTCCGAAGAGTGATGAATTCCAAAGATGTCCTGACTCGCTGGTGACTGGGAGTTTCTTCCCATGTGAAAAGTGAAGAAGAACCAAGAGCTGAGAGGGACCCAGCTGAAGTCCTGTGATCTTTGAGGAATGGAAAGACAAGGCCGCAAGGCCTGGCGCACGCTTAGGGAAGTCCTGAAGAGTTCTAGCTCATCTTCTTAGGTTCTCCAAGAACCACTGACTGACTGAGGCGAGTCATGAAGATGAATTCCAGGGTTAAGTCGAACTGTCTGGCTCTTTGTGGTCGAGAGCCACAGCTCTGTATGTTGGGCCTGTCGGGCCCACTGGGCACGCCCTGTGCCGGCTCCGGCTCCCCGTGGGTTCCTCCACACAGGCAGCAATCGGAAGATGTTGCAGACGAGTGAAGAAGAGAGAAGAGAGAGAGAAGAGAGAGGGGTCGATGCCTTTAAACTCTCTGGAGGCTGTGCCTCCAGGAGGTCCATGAACCAATGGTAACTTTGACCTTTGGAGAGAAAGTTTACGACTCTTTGTCTGTGAGCATGGTAATTTGCATATGTAATTCGATTGGGTGTTGATGCAAAAACTACTAAGGCTTCTTAAAACACTAACATGTTGCAAAGGTATCAACATCTAATTTACACCATCTTTTAGATCATTAAAATACGAACTCAAAGAGTCCAAGCATGACATAGGTGGGTTATACTACTAGTCATCTATCATAACGCATGCATAAAACAGTAGAAAGACAAATACAAATACAACAGACAAAATTAAAATACATTGCAGTAATACTGTACACAATAACCTGGGCTATGTGTGATAGGAAGGTCAAAGAAAGGTTTGTCTGTGAATGAATAGGAAGGAGTCTATCTCTATAGGCATTGTGTCTTTCCTATGGCAAATGTAGCATGGGCAGATGTGCATTCCTTGAAGCAATAAAACCTGTGGTATCAGATCGTTGTCCTGGCAACTGAGCCCTTTTGGGGTGTTAGTTGCTTTGGGGGGGTTTGTCTCCAGAGCTCCAGCATGTAGCTGGCCTGTTGTGTTTAAAGACTATTTGTTAAATGTAACAATTAATGTATGTCTGATTGGTCCAGACGCTACAATGGTGATTCATAAAATGATTACCATCACAAAGAACTTTTAGTATAGATGTACTGTAAGTTTTTGCATCAAATAAAAGAAAATAACTTGCAGAAATATACACTGAATTAACAGGAACATCTGTCAAACATTTCAGCATACTGCTTTATGTTAGGGAATCATTACTAACTGCTAAAATGTAATTAATAATGAACAAGAAATGTCAAGAGATGAAATAATCTTAAGTATCACACTTAAACAGTATTATTAGAAAGCGGAGTGAATAATATAGGATAGCACAGAATAGTATAGAATATATAGTTGGTAATAATACAGTAATAAAGAATAAATGTGGACTCATGTAATCCCCTCTCATGTATACATTTTAGATTTAACAATTTTCTTTTAAGATGTAGCT
>NW_026129052.1:0-5375 GCF_022985175.1 Labeo rohita
CAGAACATCTGTAGAGTTCATCACTCTTCAGACCCGGAAGAACGTGATTGCAATTCCAAAACCACTACTGCTCCAAACCATCAAGATTTTCACCCGAGACTGCATTCGGACACTTGCTCAACGACCAAGGCAATGCAAGTATCTTACATTTAACTAAACAAACCGAGGTTTAGTATAAGCTGTAGACAGCACTGATGGTTTTACTCAGGTGGTTAACTGATTTTATTCATAGCTTCATTTCCTTGTCTCTCTCTAACTGCTTCTCACTTGCCCTTCTCCCATGTATGAGTGATTTTATGTTTGTTTAGATTAGTTATGTGTTAGTCCTTCGTTAATAAAACTCTTGTGCACAAATTACATGAGTGTTGATTCTGATTCTGCTTTGCAAATTAATGTCCCTTTACGATTCCGATTCGAGCTACATGCTCTAATGCAATGGGACTTTAGGAAAGTTATTTTCTGTGGCCAAGAAAATATCATTTCTTAGAGTTGATATAAAAATTATACTGAATGTTTGCTGGGCAACCAGATTAGTTGATGGAAAATTAATTCTGCTACAGTTACTACTGGCAGCCGATATAAATAATTGTATGATTTGGTTTGATATTCGATACTGATCTCAATATATGAAGCTCTCATGATACTTTAAACAAAACAAAAATAAGTTAAAATGTCAAGTTTTATTTTTTTAATTATTAAATCTGTCACAAATCTGGTCGGTGTCCTGTTCTCCGCTCACCACCAGACGTCGCTCTCACCTCGTTCTCACACATTGACTATTGCACTACACCCCGGACTCCATTTCCCATCAGCCACTGCTCTTACCATTTGCACCAATCACGGACAGTATAAATACCCTGGTCTTCCTGTCACCCCTCGCCGAGTATTGAATTGTATCTATCGTTCATGCGAAGCGTTTCTCTGTGTTTCCCCGTGTTTCCCCGTGTCTTGTTTCCTGGTTTTGCCTTGTTGTTTTGTTTAATCTGTCTTTCGGAACTTTCGCCTGCCTGACTATTCTCCTGCCTCGCCCCCTGGATAACGTTCGCCGCTGTTCGACCCACGCCCGGATTATGGATTACTCTCTGCCTAGCCCTTATGCACCTGTCTGCTCCCGTCTCGACCCTGCCTGCTTTTCTATGTGTCTGTCTAGCCCTAATAAAGGTTTGCAAATGGATCCGCTCGTCTCTCGTCTCGTTCTCCCCGTGACAGAATACTCGGCCCCAACAGGATCCAGCAACTTACCACCCGGACATTCAGAAGATATGGACACAGACAGGATTTTATGTAGGATCAAACAGAGATCTGGCACACTGGAACAGTACACCCGTGAGTTTCTCTCCATCTCAAATTATTCCACCCTCCCGGACTGTATTCAAATTAAGGTGTTCTGTGACGGTGTGAACGAGCCGTTAAGAGCAAGGCTTAGACGCGAGGGTCCGCGCTCTTCGCTCGAGGCATTTATGAACTTTGCGTTGTCGTGTGTGGGTTCGCCGTGCACCAAGTCAAGCTGCTGCTGTTGCTCCAGAGTCAAGTCAGGCTACAGCTCAAGCTTCCAAGTCCAGTCAAGCTTCCAAGTCCAGTCAAGCTTCCGCCATCATCCCTGAGCCCGAGTCTGCACTGCTCAAGAGGGCCGCCACGCCAGTGCTTGACGCAAAGATTACCACTAACGCCTCGTCAGCCCAGCCCGCGCCTGCTAACGCCACGTCAGCCCAGCCCGCGCCTGCTAACGCCACGTCAGCCCAGCCCGCGCCTGCTAACGCCACGTCAGCCCAGCCCGCGCCTGCTAACGCCACGTCAGCCCAGCCAGCGCCTGCTAACGCCACGTCAGCCCAGCCAGCGCCTGCTAACGCCACGTCAGCCAGGCCACAGCCGGTCAAGGTCATGTCTGCCTCTTCTGAACCTGCACCAGCTGCTGTTTCTACTAAGTCAAGTCAAGTCACAGCCAAGTCAAGTCATGTTCCAGCTGTTCCTACCAAGTCAAGTCACGTCACAGCCGTTCAAACCAAGCCAAGCAAGGTCACAGCCGTGGCTCCCGAGTCAAGCAAAGTCACAGCCGTGGTTCCTGAGTCAAGCGATGACTCCAGAAGTCCTACCCGTCGTCAAGTCTGTGCCAGAGGTCTCGTCTGACCTCCCTGAGCCTTGTCACGTCATGTCTTCTAGCGTGCTGGCGATCGCCATTCTCAGTGTGTGGGCTGCACACTCAGCTCCAGAGGTCTCATCTGTTCGCCAGCCAACTCCAGAGCTCCCGTCTGATCTCAAGCCTGCTCCAGAGCTCCCGTCTGATCTCAAGTTTGCTCCGGAGGCCCTGTCTGACCACGAGACAGACCCAGAGGCCTCACCAGTTGGAGAAGCCGCGCCAATGCCTCCTGAGGTGTCAGCTTCGGCTGTAGGTCCTCCTAGGGAGGCGGCGTTCTGCCTCAAACTCTCTGCTTCTCCCCTTATTCTGTCTGCCTCCTCTGTCTCTACTGTTCCTAGGTCCCAGGCCATAAAGCGGTTTCCTGCTCCAGAGGTCCCGCCTGGTCCCAAGTCTGCTCCAAAGGTCCCGCCTGGTCCCAAGTCTGCTCCAGAGGTCCCGTCTGGTCCCAAGTCTGCTCCAGAGGTCCCGTCTGGTCCCAAGTCTGCTCCAGAGGTCCCGTCTGGTCCCAAGTCTGCTCCAGAGGTCCCGTCTGACCTCAAGTCCGCCCCCGAGGCCTTCCCCGTAGGAGAAGCTGCGCCAATGCCTCCAGAGGTGTCAGCGTCAGCTGTGGAACCTCTTATGGAGAGGGCGTTCACCTCAATACTCTCTGCTTCTCCCCTTCTTCTGTCTGTCTCCTCGGTCCCTGTTCTCCCCAGATCCCAGACCGTAACGCGGGTTCCTGTTTTTCCCCGGAGGGCCGCTCCGCCTCCTGCTCTGCCCCGGAGGACTGCTCCACCTCCAGTTCCGCCCTGGAGGAGTCCTGCGCCTCCTGCTCCTCCTCCGGCTCCGCCCTGGAGGACTCCTGTGCCTCCTGCTCCGCCTCCAGTTCCGCCCTGGAGGAGTCCTGCTCCGCCTCCAGTTCCGCCCTGGAGGAGTCATGCTCCGCCTCCAGTTCCGCCCTGGAGGAGTCCTGCTCCGCCTCCAGTTCCGCCCTGGAGTACGCCTGTGCCTCATGCTCCGCTCTGGAGGACCCTTGCCCAGCCGGTTCTGCCTCAGTCCCCTGGCCCCCCCACCGCTCCCCTGGACTGTTGTTTCTGTTGGAGCGTCTGGAAGCCGCTCCTTGGGGGGGGGCTATGTCACAAATCTGGTCGGTGTCCTGTTCTCCGCTCACCACCAGACGTCGCTCTCACCTCGTTCTCACACATTGACTATTGCACTACACCCCGGACTCCATTTCCCATCAGCCACTGCTCTTACCATTTGCACCAATCACGGACAGTATAAATACCCTGGTCTTCCTGTCACCCCTCGCCGAGTATTGAATTGTAACTATCGTTCATGCAAAGCGTTTCTCCGTGTTTCCCCGTGTCTTGTTTCCTGGTTTTGCCTTGTTGTTTTGTTTAATCTGTCTTTCGGAACTTTCGCCTGCCTGACTATTCTCCTGCCTCGCCCCCTGGATAACGTTCGCCGCTGTTCGACCCACGCCCGGATTATGGATTACTCTCTGCCTAGCCCTTATGCACCTGTCTGCTCCCGTCTCGACCCTGCCTGCTTTTCTATGTGTCTGTCTAGCCCTAATAAAGGTTTGCAAATGGATCCGCTCGTCTCTCGTCTCGTTCTCCCCGTGACAAAATCTCAGGCATTTGATAAAGAGTTAACAAAAATAAAGTTTATTAAAATTCTAAATTTGGAGTTAGGGGAGCGCAGGGCACAACCTAACACTTTTTGAATCTCTCAGTTTGTGTAAATCCATGTGGGGTTCAGAGTAGAATTTTTATCCATAATATTTTCACACTTGTAGCTTTGTTTCATAATTACAGTGTGTATGTTTTTTTGTTATTTACCTCAAAAGAAAGTGAAAAGTGACAACATGTCTCATAGGCATGCTGTAACACGACCATTAACAGCTTAAAATGTTGTCTTAAAAATACACGACAAACTAAAATATATTATAAAATAATAAAATTATATATATTTTTTTAAACAAAATAATGGCATTTTTTTAAGAATTAAAAAAAGGTCTAATTTTTGAGGTTTACAATGAACACATTGCAACCATGCATGGGAAGGCTATGAACGCAAAACACAGCTACAGTATAGTTGAAAACAATGTGCATAAACAGATGAAACACATTCAGACATTCAAAAAAAAACACTTCCCTCCCTCCACACACAGCTCTCATAGAACAACAGACACATAAACGAGCCAAAATGCTTTACATTTCTTGAAATAATAATTTCTCAGAATTAAACATCGATTGTTAGTCTTTATTCACCTGTATCTTGTGGTTTCTTATTAACATCCATAAAAGTAAATAGTGAAAATTACATTGCTAATGTCATAGAAAAGCATCGTTTAATAATAGCGGGGCAGATTGTAACGCAGTGTTACAAGAGTTAACAGTTGGTTTATTTATTTACTTATATATTTATTTTTTGAAAAATGTAACAAGAGATTGAAACTGCAGATATGACATCAATATAATAATAATAATAATAATAATAATAATAATAATAATAATAAATATAGCTGCAAGCAGCAATTACGGGGCCAAGCACAACAGAGGCAGAATGAGGACCTAAGCATGGTAAGAAGCAACAGATTGACTACAGCAATGGGTAACTAAAGTCATTTTAGGATAATATCAGTTGAAATGGCTGAAAAATCATGAATGCAACCAATAATATAATTGAATGGCTTATAACTTTTGGCCAATAGGTGGTGCTGTTTTCAAACTGATGTGATTGCGTTCTGTGTGAGGTGACAATGACACACAAAAATTTTGGTGTCATTATGCCAAAGCTTTACAGAGATACAGCCTCAGAATCCTTTTGGCATCATGCCTAAAATTTGTAATGGCGCTGTACGAAAACAGTTTTGTCTATCGACACAAAATCCATAACTTTTTGTAAGCACAGTCTGAAGATGATTTGAGTCAAATTTGGTGAAAATCAGACCAACGGTCTAGGAGGAGTTTGAAAAAGTAGGTTATGTACATTAATCAAAATGGCGGAAAGAAAGTTCAGGGGAGTGTGGTATAATTGGTATCTATTTTGTCGGCATGACCCAAGGAATATTTTGAGACCAGTTTTAATACAGTAGGCTAATGCAATCACAAGCTATTAGCATTTTTTACAATATCATTATTAATGTTTAATAAATGGTGTATTGCTTTTGACCAGTAGCTGGCGCTGTTACCAAATTGATGTGGCGTGGTCAGGGTGTGGTGACAATAGCACATATAAAATTTGGTGTCAA
>NW_026129053.1:0-5371 GCF_022985175.1 Labeo rohita
CAATTGCCTTGAATGAAATTTAGTTTCTCCAAAATAGTCTTCAAACTACCACATTTGCATGAAGAAAAGAACACCATGTTTGTATGTTGCTAAAATTATCTGTATTTATCCTATCAGAACCTGTAGAAATGACATCAACAAATCATCTATAATTTATCATATTACTTCTATTGCATTACATGTTTGGGGTTGCATGTTTATTGGGTATTAAATGTAAATAATGGGCAAACTACATTTCATTTAAATTAAGAAAAAAAATACATCAAACTCTTACAGTGTAGATTTATGAATATTTTTAAAGGGAAATTTTAAAGATTTTTGTGTCTTTCTCAGACTCATTCACTGTACACTGTGCATTGTTCATTATATTCTTTGCTATAGATGTTGTATGAGTCAGTTGTGTTTTTTAGTGAAGTAGAAATTGTGCAGGATGAGAAAGCAGCGCTTCACTTGACTGTTAGATGATTCCTTTATAGCAGGTCTGATGAGTTAGTGAATTAGTTTGTGTTAAACTGAACTAAACAAACTCCCATTTGGCACACAAAATCTCTTGAAATGAGACTGAAGTATCTCCTGTAGTCTTTCTCTGTTTTTGGTGTCATTAGTGTAAGATCAGACTCACATGTGTTCAGCTCTGTGTCTGTGAAGAGTGACTGGTCAAGAGATAAACCACCGAACTTCAGTGAGAAAAAAACATCATCTACCAAAAGGTATGACATTATAACGTTATCCCCCGGATTCACAGACAAGGCTTAAGCCTAGTCCCAGACTAAACTGTAAGTCTGAGCTGTTTCAACTGAAAGAAACTTGCACTGACTGATCATAAAATATATCAATGCCTTTGTTTTGTCCTAAGATGCACACTAGTAATGTTTGTTTCTAAGGCACATTTATAAAAATTACATAAACATTAGTGTAAGATCAGGCTCACATGTGTCCAGCTCTGTGTCAGTGAAGAGTGACTGGTCAAGAGATAAACCACCGAACTTCAGTGAGAAAAAAGCATCATCTACCAAAAGGTATTTAATGTTTTTCTTATTGTTGGTTGCACATGGACTGCGAGATTTCATTTAATTTCACTAAATATTTATCATGAATCTATATTGTGTAAATATTTATCAGCATTTTCATTGCATCAGCGAAGATAAAAATGAGACCTGATATTTACCTAAATTTATACTTAAATAGATCCTATACTTTAATAGTGCAAACTTAAACAACTATTGCTCTCTGTCTTTGCTACGGTGACCGGGAGGGGACACTTCAGTTTGTCGTGGCCAGGACATATCAACTCGTGGGAACGTGATATTATGTCGTGGCCACGAGATCATTTTGTCGAGGTAACGACATCCTTATGTCGTGGCCCCGAGATGTTATGATAAGGGAACGACAACAATTTCTCGTTGCCACGTCTTATTATGTTGAGGAAAGGACACGCGCTTCTTGTGGCCACGAGTTTAATGCGTAAACAAACCTGCGTGACCATAGTAACCCGGGATTATCAGAGATAGATTTATTACCATTTTATTTTTAATTAAGAAAGTATTATATTAATTATTATAGAAATTGATACATTATTAAATGATTATATTAATGTAGCCGGAAATGGGTGTGCTGTGCCTTTAAGCAGGCAGGTGAAGCAACAAGCGGGGGGTTTTAAGTCTCGCGATTATTAAACTATCGTTTGTTCACGTTTCTTGGTGCTGTACTCCCCGTTGTTGGCGCTTGGAAGAACTGTGCAAGTGCTCTCTGCTAATTAATGTAAGTAAAGGCTTTGTGTGTTTTTAAAACTCACATGAATTTGCACTTATATGAGTTGGATGTTATTTTAGGAATTTTATGGTGGGTCGAAGAGCTGCATAGGTGTGTGCGGGTGGTTTTGACAAATTGACGTGAGTAGAGGTTTCGTAATTAGTTGGAATGCACACGAATAGATACGGTATGTACGCCTATGTGTGTATATATAAACCTCTAGATGTAATGTCACTTTAGGATCGTCCTCGTGTGGAGTGCGTATGATTTGTGGGGAATAACATCTTGGATACTGTTAGTGAGCTGCTGTGTATTGTTGTGCCTCTCCTCCTATGAAGTGGTTGGCTTCTACCGGCTAGCAATATCAATGATATTAATTCAAGGTATTGTATTTTTATATTTGCACTCTACATGGTGTATTCTGATCATACTGGGGATAATGATGGTATTATTGATTAGTGGCTGTGATTATGCTTCTTGTGTATTTGTGGGTATGAGTGTAAATATGGTGGACTGAAGTTAGTGCACTGAAGGATTGTGTGTCATTTTTAATATATTGGGATTGTTTTAAAACCCACAGTTGTTGTGCACCTGTCCCTTTTCCTGTAAGGAAGTGATTGGCTTTACAGTTTAGCACTGCGCCTGATTTTCCTCCATGAGGTGGTCGCCTGCTACAGTTTAGTCCATTATATGGGCTGAGGTATGAGTATTTTTTATTAAGAGGGGTATTTAATAATGATTGTTAAGGTATAATAATAATGTGATGTATTATGTTTTGTGGGAGTATTTTAATCGGTGGTGTTATTTATAAATTGTTTATAATGTTCATTAAGTATGTAATATGTTTACTGAAGACAAAATGTTATGTGCAAATTGCAGGTTTTATGCTGATTGTCGTGCTGTGCGCCACTGTTTCCTTTTCCCACTTTTTTTTTGTTTTGGTTTTTGTTTATTTGATAATCCATTGCAGTGGTGTATAGAGGTCTATTTAAGCCTATGAGTGCCCATATTAATGTGACCTTATGGCTGTATGTTATTTGGGTTTAATGAGTGGCTATATTATTGTAATCTTATGGTCTCGACAGGGTTTTGTTGAACTTTCCATGTACTGAAGTTTTCTTTTGTTGGTTTGTGGTGTTTTGTGTTTGGGTAGAATGATTTTTGTTGGGTACATTTGATTTGTTTTTTTGGTTTGGGCTTTGTGTAAACCTTTTTTTCAGTACAAGTGGTTGTTTGAATACAAAACTCTTGGTAGTCCAGTACCATATTAGCCAATTTTTATTACTTCGAAGGTTCCTTTATGGACAACTGTATTTTTAGACTGGAAGCTAGACAAAAGTCATAATATACCTGTTAAAGTGTTGGTTAACGAATATTGTTTTATTGAAATAAAATTGATTTTCATTGCACTTTGGTTTCCAGGTTCTTTCAGTTGAACCACCTGGGCGGGAGTTTAATATAGCAGGTTCCCCTATCCTGTATATATATAGGGGTGGCGTAGTCGTTATTTAAATCTTAACGTCGCCAAAAGCTAGGCATTACATCCTGGTGGTTTCGGTTACATTAACAACAGGGGATGCTGTCTATGTGAATGCTGTCTGTGTGCGATGCATTCGAAAGAAGTTTATCATTAATAAATATTACCCAAAGTACATCAAATAAAATAGGCCTACAAGATATTTTTATCCAACCCTCTATTAACTGATCGTTTTTTCAGTATTATTATTATTATTATTATTATTATTATTATTATTAGCCTATTTTATTTTCATTTCTGTTTGATCTCTTTACTTAACATTCTATATGTAAATACTGTAAATGCTCGACATATGTTATATGACTGGGATTTTTACTGGAATGCAGTTTAAAGGTTGAATTATATTTTATTTTGTTTCGTCTAATTATTAGACTAGTGTTTTAGTGAGGAATGAATCATTCATGTAGTTTAATTTGTAAATGAAAACACACTCATTTATCGTCACACACAGGCATAAATACAATCATAAAGTCAAAACTTTATTGGCATAACTGTCAGGCGTTAACAAAATATAGCCTTAACCAGTTATTAAAATAATAATAGCCTAATAATAGGCTAATAATAAATTATAAGTGACTTAGGGCTATATTTTATATTTATTTTGTATCGCTTTGCCTAACATTCTGTAGGCCCTATATGCTAGTATTTGCTATATTTTGCAATTACTGTAAATGACAATTATGCCAATAAAGTTTTGACAGTTTTGATTGTATTTATGCCTGTGTGTGACGATAAATGATTTACAAATGAAACTACGTCAATATATAGGCTAGTCTATTAATTAGACAAAATGAAATAGAATATATGTCAAATACAACCTTTAAACTGCATTCCAGTAAAAATCCCAGTCATATAGCGTATTCAAATTTTTACTGTATCATTTACATTCAAAACTTTAAGTAAAGAGATCGAAATTAAGGTAAAAAAAAAAACAAATACAAAGGAATGATACAAATATTACAGAAAAAAAGAGGATCAGTTAATGGACTTACAAGACTGTGGGATGCATGAAGTGTTTGTAGGACTATTTGTTATACTTTATGTAACATTTATTAATGATCAACTTCTTTTGAATGCTGTCTACATCGGGCACAGACAACATCCGCGTAGACAGCATCGCATAATATTATAATTTAATATTGTATTAATTTCTATAATAATATAATAATTCCTTAATTAAAAATAAAATGGTAATAAATCTATCTCTGATAATCCTGGGTTACTATGTTCACGCAGGTTTGTTTACGTATTAAACTCGTGGCCACGAGAAATGGATGTCGTTCCCTCATCATAACATCTCGTGGCCACGACATAAGGATGTCGTTACCTCGACAAAATGATCTTGTGGCCACAACATAATATGACGTTCCCACGAGTTGATATGCCGACACGACAAATTTAAATGAACCGAAGGTGTCCCCTCCCGGTCACCGTACTTTGCTAAAGAATATTGGCAAATTATTTCTCTCATAGTTGAATATCTGAAAATGCAGTATTTCATTTTATTCACTAATAGGGTTCAATATGAGACATTAGATTCAGACGTCCAGACTCACAGGAAACACAAGAATTTCAAAGATCATCTCCTATGGATCTTCCAGGTAGGAAAACACATTTTCAATAATGGTTACATTTATAATATTTATAACTTGCAAGAATATTCAGTAGAAATTTGATTTCTGTTTTATCTTGATCATTTATGTTTACTTTTAGAAACACAGAAAATGTATTTTTCTTTTCTTTTAGGATCTTGAAAGCAAAATAATTGAATTTCTGAAGAATGAGATGAAAAAGTTTAAGAAAATATTACAAGAAGAAGATTTGCAATACTTTGTGAAGGATTTTAATGAGAACAGATGCAGCATCAAAGAAGCAGCTCTTGATCTCACACTCTACTTCCTGAGAGAGATGAAGCAAGATGAAGCTGCTGATACTTTAGAAGGTAAGAGACTCGTGATCATCTGTCACATTGTCATTTATAAATGTAATGGAGAAAATAGTAAAACTAAAATGCTAAAAAAAAAAATAATAATAATAATCTGTGTTTCTTTTTTGTCCCTGTTTTTAGATGAGCTGTTCTTC
>NW_026129054.1:0-5367 GCF_022985175.1 Labeo rohita
CACTATTTACATTTGCACAACAGTTAATGCATTTCTCAAAACAATTAGTACAAACTGCAAAACCTAGTTGATAACCTGCAAAAGCGTGTCACTTGCTCAAAATGGATAGCTCATTCCTCAAAAGCAAGTATTCATGTCAATGAAAGTGTCAGTGTCATCAAGATGAAAAGTCCTGACACCATTGTTTATGAACAAGATAGTCAAATGGCTTTGTCATGTTTTCATTATGACAGTTTACTCTGTAAATTTTTTCCTATGCAAAAAGTCAGATTTTGGTGACACTTCCTGAAAATGCTCAAGACAGCACTATATACTATTTGCACAGCCATTTGAAAACTACAGTAAAGCTAGACATTACTGTATTTAGTGAGGTATCTGAGTACAAGACACTGAATATGTATGTTTCACATTTTTACTTCATATGCTCTTTGCAATTCTAATTTATTCAAAGCATTGTGCAAACAAATAAATACACCCTTATTTACAACAAACATAAACTCCCTTTGGGTAGAGCTGTGCACAATTGTAAACAATATTGCAGTACATATTGGAACTGAACCTACAACATATAGGTATGTAAATCATTCATGCACATTTGCAGAAATTGTTCAATTTAGAAGACATTTTCAGGAAAAAAAAAAGATTTAAAAATTTTTATAAAATTTGCTTGACAGATTTTGACAACTAGTTCAACATTTTTGTATGTAATGACTCAAGCAATGAAATGAGGACTATTAGTTTTATATGGAATGACTATTCAGCATTCACAAGTTTAGTTAATTTTGACTGACATGACATAAGCAAATGATAATGTTATAAAACAGCAGAGAGTTGTATGAAAGCAATTGATGCATGTCCAAAAGCATTTGCAATTTGTTGGAAGGAATGAGAAACTGCTACTATGATGTGCACAAATGACTAAATGTTGTGGAGGTTGAAGTAAATGTTGTGCAAATGTAAATAGTGTTGTGAGAAATGCACCAAAGCGACTGAGAAAAACTGTAAACTCATTAAAACTCATCTATCTATCTATCTATCTATCTATCTATCTATCTATCTATCTATCTATCACTAGCCAAACTAGAGTCATGCTAGTAGCCTGCTAATCATGCTAGTAACATGCTAGTAACTGGCTAATAATGCTAATAACATGGTAATAACATGCTACCATGTTAGAAACATCTATCAATTTATCTAATCACGTTAGAAACTATCTATCTATCATTTATTTAACTATCTAATCATGTTAGAAACATGCTATCTAACTTTCTAATTATGTCTAGAAACATCTATCAACTTTGTTAATCATCTATCAACTATCTAATCACGTTAGAAACATGCTATCAACATGCTAATAACTTGCTAATCATGTTAGAAACATCTATCTATCAACTTGCTATCATGCTAGAAACATGCTATCGACATCTATCTAATCATGTTAGAAACATATCTAACAACTTGCTAATCATGCTAGAAACACTATGCTATCTATCTATCTAATGATATCTAACTATGTCTATCAACTTCTAATCATGCTAGAAACATCTATCTATCTAACTAACTAATCACGTTAAAATCATGCTAGCATCATGCTATCTAACTTGCTAATCATGTTAGAAACATATTTATCAACTTTATCTAATCATTTAAACATCTATCTGTCATGCTAATCATGTTAGAAACATCTATCTATCTTGCTAATCATGCTAGAAACATCTAGCAATCTTTCTAATGATATCTATTTATCTATCATCTATCTATAATCATCTATTTAACTATCTATCTGTCTGGTTTATCATCATCTAGAAACATATCTATCTATCTATCTATCTATTAATCATCTATCAAACATCTATCTATCTATCTAATCATTTAGATCTATCTATCTATCATATCTAATCATGTCTATCTATCTATCATCAATCTATCTAATCATGTTATCTATCTATCTATCTATCTAATCATCTAGAAACATCTATCAATCTATCTAATGATCTAAAAACATATCTAGCATCTATCTATCTATCTATCATGCTAGAAACATCTATCTATCTATCTATCTAATCATGTTAGAAACATGTTATCAATCTATCTAATCATCTAGAATCATATCTATCAACATCTATCTAACTTATTCATGCTAGTAACATGTTAGTAAAATGTTAATCATGCTGAATCATGCTAGTAACTATCTAATTGTTATCTATCTATCTATCTATCTATCTTTATCAGACTCTATCGCTTTCAAAACATTCAAACTTCTAATCTTTTAAAACTATCTTTAGACTTCCATCTATTTCAGACTGAAAACCATCAAACTTAAAACTTTTTAAACTTTTTAAAACTATCTATAAACTTTTTAAACTTTATAACTATCTCAAACTTTTTAAATCTATCTATTTATCTATCTATCTATCTATCATTAAATCTATTTATCTATCTATCTATCTATTATCTAACTCTATCTATCTATCTAGAAACATGCTAGCAACATGCTAGTCATGCCAAAAAAACATAAACTAGCGACATGCTAGTCATGCTAGAAACATGCTAGTGACAGAAAATCATGTTAGAAACATCTGCTATTTAAACTTCATATTAGAAACATCTTCTTCTGAGACTAATCATGCTAGAAACATGCTAAGTGACATAGGGTCATTAGAAACATCTACAAACTCCAAATCATGCTAGCCCACATCTTCAGTCATGCTAGAAACATCTAGCAACTTTGCTTAGCTAAAAACATGCTAGTGACATGCTAATCACTAGAAACATCGGCAACATGCGATCATCCTAAAACATGCGATTAACAACATGCTAGTCATGCTACAAACATGCTACATTGACGGAATGTTCAAATGAGAAACACTTTTCAAATGCCCATCATGTTAGAAACATCCTTTGAGACATCTAATCAACTTCCTTCATGTACTGTATTTGCTAATCATTCAAACTCATTCAAACTATCGACATGCTAATCTATCTAGAAACATCTAGCGACATCTAATCATGCTAGAAACATCTATCGACTATGTATCTATCATCTAGAAACATGCTATCAACTATCTATCTAATCATGCTAGTGACATCTAGTGATGTTAATCATGTTAGAAACATGTTCTACATGCTTATCATGTCTAGAAACATCTGCAACTTTCTTAATCATCTAGAAACATGCTAGCGACATGCTAATCATGTTAGAAACATGCTAGCAACTTTGCTAATCATGTTAGAAACATGCTAGCAACTTTGCTAATCATGCTAGAAACATGCTAGCGACATGACATGTTAATCATGTTGGAAACATGCTAGCAACATACTAATCATGTTAGAAACATGCTAGTGACAACTTTGTTAATCATGTTAGAAACATGTTAGCGACATGCTAATCATGTTAGAAACATGCTAGCGACATGCTAATCATGTTAGAAACATGCTAGCAACTTTGCTAATCATGCTAGTCATTGCTAACCCCCCATGCATCTTTCTGTCGATTGATAATCTGACCAATACTATCTATCTGTCTATCTATCTGACAGATTACATTCAAACTTTAAAACTTCTAAATATTTTAGACTGAAAACCATCCAAACTTAAAACTTCTTAAACTATTTAAACTTTTGAAACTTCTTTTCAAACTTTTCAAACTTTTTAAACTTTTTAAACTTTTCAAACTTTTTCAAACTTTCTGGTCCGGCTTTCTCAAGCCAACTTAAAGTTTGTCTTGACGAACTTTTTTATCTAGTTTTTATTGATTTGTTTATTGGTATATTTAAAAAATATATATGTTGTTAATAATAGTAACAATAATAATAATAATAATAATAATAATAAAAATAACAACACTGACTTTTTATTTTACAGTGCAACATGATTATTGTAATAGTAACTGTGATAATTTAGTAAAATATATATAAATTTTTTTTTTTAAATACTCACTTTTTATTTTACAGTATGACTGGATTACTTTGGTTATTATTATTATTATTATTATTATTATTTAGTGTCATTTTATTTTACAGTGCAATATGATTAATGCAATAGTTTTTAATAATAAAATAAAATTCATATTTTTAGGTATAATTATCATTTAAATTATAACAAATATAAGAAACAGAAATATGTATCAATTATATAATATAATATAAATGTATTATTTAAATTAACTATTATTATTGCAATAATATTTTTGCAATATTTATTCAATAAAAAATAAATCAGCCAAAATATAAATTTTATTTTATTATTATAAGATTATTTATTATAAATTGAATTAAAATAATGACTTTTTATTTTACAGCAATTGTACCATTTTAATGGATTTACTGACATTTAAATAATAATAAATCATTATTGTTGTTATTGTTGTTGTTAAATGTCAAATAGTTTTTATTGATTTGTTTATTGGTATATTTAAAATAAAGAAAAAAATATTTTGTTACTACTAACAATAATAATAACACCAATAAAATATATAAATTTTACTTTATTTGTAAATTATAACATTTAAACTCAATTAAAAAATTACTATTGCAATAATAATATTGTACTGTAAATAAAAGGTCAGTACATAAAAATAATTTATTTTACAGTGCAACAGGATTATTGTAATAGTAACTGTGCTAATTTAAATAAAAATAATTCATATTCGTATTTTGGTTTTTATTTTATAATGTGATAGGATTACTGCAATCATAATTTTTCTTTATGCTTATAAAACAACAGGAGAAACAATTATTACTATTATTATTATTATACACTAACATTTTATTTTACAGAGCAATATAATAACTGCAATAGTATTTAATAATAAAATAAAATTCATATTTTGGCTATTATTACAACTTAAATTATAACAAATATAAGACATGTTATCAATAATATTCAATAATAACAAAATGTTTATAATATAATATATTAACTATATTTTATTATTTAAATATACTATACAAATATATTAAATAAATAAATTACAAAAAAAATCATTGCAATAACATTACAATGTTTAATATATCTTATATCATAAATATTTATTATAAATAATTATAATAAAACAAAATATTAATTTTATTTAATAATTAAAAGTTAAGTTATGTTGTAATTGCAATATTTACATCAATATCAATTATCATTATGATTATTATAATTGTACATAATATTATCAGTTACTATTACTACTTGTTGTTATTATTATTATTATTATTATTTTGCAATTGTTCTAACATTAAGGAAATAAAATGCTATAATGTGAAAATACTAAATATTACATATGTTGGTTATTTTTAATGCATTATTATTACTACTACTATTTATTGCAATTTATATTAATAAACAAAATATTATTTTTACTTTATTGTAAATATACAG
>NW_026129055.1:0-5366 GCF_022985175.1 Labeo rohita
AATGTATTTTGTATGTTTGCGTGAGTGTTTTATGGGTGTATATGCGCGCAACGAGTTTATATGTATGTGCGAGTGTTTTTAGGTGTATATGCATGGATCAAGTTTATATGTATATGTGAGTGTGTACAGGTGTGTCTGCATGCAGCGAGTTTATATGTATATGTGCGTGTTGTTGTAGGTGTATATGCATGGATCAAGTTTATATGTATAAGCGAGTGTTTTTTAGCGTATGCAGGCGTTAAGTTTATATGTATATACAAGTTATTCACAAGTGTATATGTATTCATTACTAAGAAAAGATGTATTGGTATGGATTTCATATTAGTGTGTATGTGTATTTCATATATATATTTTGAACATCCAATAGTATACATGTATACGCAAGTAGTTTCTAGGTGTATATGCATGTTTTATGTATGTATTGATAAGCGAAGTTTCATTTAAATCCTACGTGGCGCCTCATAATACACAGTACAAATACACAAATGAAATAAACAGTGCTTTATTTTTTCAGCTACAGTAGGTGTAGATGTGTGTATTTCAGTCTTTTGCCCTGATACTCGTATTGATTATCAAAGTAGACTGCATAATTCAGAGTGTTGCTTGCTTGTGTGTAGTTCATTAATAATCAATTTGACAAAAGAAGACTGAGTTTATCTCTGTTTAAGCATATTGCTTATGAACTAACTTGTCTTTGTGTCTGTTTTCTGCAGATATGTCATGAAATTCTGGCAACCACAGCTGCCGGTAATTTTCTGTAAAATTGAACATTACAATAAAATACTATAATATTCTATACAGTTGTATTGTGTTTGTTACGTAAATATAATAAATATACTGTCAAACTAATTACATTCTATTAACAGTAGTTTACTGTAAGAAAATCTACATTTACAACTGCTTATTTTAAAGTAAATTACTGTAAACATGTTTACAATATATCTGTTTTATTTAACAGAAATGTACTGTAAACAAGCAGCAGTTCTCAAGTGTAAAATTTACGGGTTATCAAAAAGTATTCTGTAAAGTATTTCACATTGTGACCATATATTTTACGGTGAACTGTTGGCAACCACAGCTGCTGGTATTTTACAGTATATTATACTTTATTTATTTATTTATTTTTTTTTTTATTTACAGTGTATGGTCTGTCTGAAGTTTCATGACACGACAACCATTAACAAGAGTAACTGGGTTTTTCTTAGTGAGAACTAACTCACTTCCACTGTTTGAAGTAAACATTTTTTGCAAATATGCACAGATGGGATTTCCATGTTAGTACAGTTGTCTTAGACATTTCTACAGAAAAAGCATTTAATCCAACTTTTATTCTGGCTGCCTTTAGCTGTCCAACAATTACTTATTTAGCACGTCTTTAATTGACGTCTAAATATTCTCCTGAAAAGACGTATAAAAAACTTTCATTCTGGCTCCTGTGAAGACGTCCTCTGGATGTCTATAAATTACGTCTTATAGACGTGTTCTAGACCACTTTTTGCTCGCTGGGTAACAGTAGAGTAAATAACTCTGAAATTGACTGGGTTTAGATGTGATGCAGAAACTAATCTCACTGTTGAATTATTATTATGACAGCTGCAAGGATGTAGCATGAGCAGAGAGTGCTAGACTCAAAGCTGGTGTGAATCTTGATTTGCAGTCTAAAACCCTCCAAAGGAAACCTGGAGTGATTATATACAGGTTTATATGCTGTATTTATATCTGTTAATAATTTGGGGGAATTTTATCAGATTGAAAGACAACAGCTGACTGAGAAATGATCAGACTCTGAGAAAGAGTGATTTCATCAGGTTATTTTTAAGTTCAATGGCATGTGAAACTGGTCATTTTTGAGAGATTTCTAGGACAATAATGGTTTTTAGTAATTGATATTGCTAATGGGCATTAGTCAGTGCTATTAGCTATTTTAGGGTTTAACAATGTACCCGTTATTTCACCAGTCTATTGGCAGATTTGATTCAACACTTACTGGTGTATCAGTCACGTCTAGCTGCTGTGAGATGCAGGACACATCTGATTTCTGGAACCATTCAATGATGATTATTTTGAGGATGTAACTGCAGCTGTAGTTGGTTAAGTTTTGCAGATGAGCTGCAGTGTTAAACAGTTTTCTTCAATTTGTTAAGTTCAGGGCTCAATGACTGAACTCCTGAGGCTGGAATAGTTTTTCAGGAATTGACACAAGCAGCATTCGCACTAGATATATCAGATACAGTGGTAGAGATTTAGCATTGGTTACATGACATCTGTGCTAACCTAAGAATGGGAAAACAGAATAACTATGAGAGGGGTATTAGTCTCCACAACTCATACATGACTCAAGGCCTTTGCCTTGTTTATTCAGTTCAGACAGTCTTTTGGCTTTGCAAAGTGAGTCTTTGTAATGTCTGATGTTAACTATTTGCTGTCTACACTTTATAAATGCACTGCGTTGCATTATTGACTAATGAGCAGCAGGACGTGTGACAAGTGGTCCACGATGCTAAAATCACCAAACATCAGTTTTGGGAAATCTAGTTCGTTTCATCTGAACTAATTCCAGATGGTCAAGACGGTGCAGAGCTCTTTAAATGTTTTCTACCATTAATTTTTTTTAGACAATTGTGAACTCCAAATTCAGATTTGATTTTCTGTGCTGTTCATCTTTTGTGAACAATGGGGAATGTAAGGCAGGTTGAGCAGTAACTACAGACTAAAAGTCTCAGTGTTAATTTGGTTTTTCAAAATGTGAGTTGGCAAATGGCAAAACAGCTGAAATGCTGAAATCTGCATGGACTCCCGTTGTGCCTTTGGGTGTTGTGCATGAGTTTGGAGCAGGTTGGCAGCAGAGTGGTTTCTCACTAAGAGCTGAGACGGATGACCCTCGCTGACCAGGCAGCTGAACGGCAGAAATCTTCACTGCTCATGTCATCTGTGCACTGAAACACCTCACTCACAGCTCACAGAGAAAACCAAGACACAAATCTGTGGATTTGATTGTTTCTAAATGATCAGATGGATATTAGGCTCCGAACCTTGTTTCCTTTTCTGATCACACCAGATACACAGTGTGTGTCGATCACTTAGGTGTTTTAATTTGTTCATGTTTACACAATATGGGCGAGGGGATTGTTAGGAAACATGCGGAAGAAGTTAATGGATGTGTGACGTCAAAAACACAATTTGGCAACTCTATTCTCTTTAGCTGGGAAAACCTGCACCCTCAGTGCTGTTTTATGAATTTGTGATTTTATGACTCTTTATAAAATGCCAGACTTACTGGGATGTTTTGGTTATAGTTGGCAAAATATTCACTACCCAGCCAGCAATGACATGTGGGGCCCAGATGAGGGCTTCATGGGCGGAAAATGTGGGTCCCATTATGGGCTTGCACCCAGGATCCACATTGGGGCCAGCCGTGGAAGCCCAGACGTACTAAAAGTGGGACCTGTAAGGGTACTGCATGGGTCTTAATTGGGCGATTCATGCCAAACCCATTTGGCACCTGCCCAAAGGGGTTTAAAGTGGGTTTGCACCCGGGATCCACATGGGGGCCAGCCGTGGATGCCCAGGTGGGTTTTAAGTGGGATCGGTAAGGGTCTTATGTGGGTCTTAACCGGGCAATTCGTGTCAGACCCATTTGGGCCCCACCAGTCTGAAGGGGTTTAAAGTGGGTTTGCACCCGGGATCCACATGGGGGCCAGCCGTGGATGCCCAGGTGGGTTTTAAGTGGGATCTGTAAGGGTCTTATGTGGGTCTTAACTGGGTAATTCATGTCAGACCCATTTGGGCCCCACCTGCCTAAAGGGGTTTAAAGTGGGCTTGCACCAGGATTCAACCGTGAATGCCCATGTGGGCTTAAAGTGGGCTCTGTAAGGATCTTATGTTGGTCCTAACTGGGCAATTCATGCAAGGCCTATCTAAGCCCAACCATGCCAAATGGTTTAAGGAAACAATCTAAGAAAAATTAAAAACGAAGAATGAATATAAGTACAAGATAAATACAAGACACTTGATGCTTTGAACTGCAGGAAATATATTAAATTGAACAACAAAAATTATCAAAATATAAATAAATCAAAAATATATATTTTAAAATCTCTGGAAAAAAAGAAAACAAAACATCTCTCCAAAAAATACATCCAAATACACTCATGGCGTTTGTGTTGTCGACGCTCTTTTTTCTCTTAGGGTTCTTGCACTTAGTGCTCTAAGCTCTATGTGGGTCTTTAATGGTAAACCCCTAAATACAAAATACTACATTGAACACACTAAAGTACAGCAAAATGTGAAATGTATTGATTCAATAAAGAGGCCAGTAGTTCATTCTTTCATTTATTTTTGAACCATTTAAAACTCAAAACACAAACATTCTCGAACTTTTAAATATAACACGATGCAGCAGTGCACCTCTTCAGTCCTCTGTCACTCTCCCAGTGGCCCTTTGAAAAGATAGCAAATTAAATATTTTAATAAAGAGTAACAACATATTTAAAACTGCAAGCTGCATGTCAGGCAATGGTGTAGGCTACACCTACTACACAGATTATAGCATAACTATGGTGTAGGTTTGACAAAGTAGTATAAATTGGGCTTAATTTTCAAAACATTCATGAGCAATTAACAATTTGCATATTTTTTTAAATTCATACAGAATTAGTTAATTATCAACGTATTTACAAAACATGACTATGCCTACATAGAGGATTAATAATTGCTGTTAATTTTTGTCTGCTTTGTAGATTAAGTAATAAAACGATTTACAAGTTATCAGTATTTACAAGTAATTTTACGTTTACAAAACATGGCTATACATTCACAAATTACTAAGTAACATGATAAAAATTTTCAAATCTGTCATAAGTTACTTAAAAAAAAAATAGCATCATGAAATAAACAGATCCTTAATGGTTAAGAGATACTAGTCAATGTATTATAAATCACTTATAAATCATTTAGATGTCAAAAAAACTATTCTCTCAAACATTATAAATAAATTTAAAACTATTTTTGAATCCCTTAATATAAAATGTAAACTACTCATCAGTTTTTAATGTTTTAAAAACTTTCCAGTTACTGGTTGTTTGTATGCATTTATATTCCACACACAGAAATGGAAAACATAACATTTGAAAAACATTTAAAACTGATGAGTAGTTGCTGTCTTTTAAGGTAACTCGAGATATTTGTAAATCATTACCATATTACTTTTTCATTTGTGAATGTATAGTCATGTTTTGCAAATGACTTGGTCATCTAATAAATGATAAATTATTTAGAACTTAATCTACAAAACATAGATAAAAATATTAACAAATATCACTTACAATAACCTATGAATGCAGTAAATGTAAATCTATGAATGCAGT
>NW_026129056.1:0-8562 GCF_022985175.1 Labeo rohita
TTAATGTACAAAACCTACTTGTTCGTACTCCTCCTAGACTGTTGATCGGATTTTCACCAAAATTGAGTCAGATCGTCTTCGGACTGTCCTGACTCAAAGTTATGGATTTCGTGTTGATAGAGTAAACCGTTTTCGTACAGCGCCACTACAGATTTTAGGCTTGATGCCAAAATGATTCTGAAGCTGTATCTCTGTAAAGCTTTGGCATAATGACACCAAAATTTGTGTGTGTCATTGTCACCTCACACAGAACGCATCACATCAATTTGAAAACAGCACCACCTATTGGTCAAATGTGATAAGCCATTAAATTATATTATTGGTTGTATTATGATTTTTCAGCCATTTCAACTGATATCATCCTAAAATGACTTTAGTTGCTTAGCTCCTCATTCTGCCTCTGTTGTGCTTGGCCCCTATTGTTCTTCTAATTGCTGCTTGCAGCTATATTTATTATTATTATTATTATTATTATTATTTTTTGTCAAGGTTTTGGGGGGTTTTGAGGCCCTTAATATGCTCAAAAACTCTAGAAAATTGGCACACACCTTGGAATCTGCGGCCATTAGGGCCGGGCAGAGACAGGTACATGGGCGTGGCAAGGGGACTCTACAGCACCCCCTGGAATTTGGAGGGTCTTTATACACTTTAGCTAATCCCAACAGGAAGTTGGTTATTCTGGGTTTTGTCAAAAACGCATGCTCTGGAATTTGATATACTAGTCCTAGGTTTTTTACCCAGTTGCCACCAAACCTGGTCAACCTGATCTGAAGACATTGGGGATGAGAAATTGTGAGGGGATTTTTGATATCTCAAACGGTTTGGCCGTGGCGAGGCGTTGAAATTATGGCGAGAAAGAGAAACAGGAAATGGCTAATAACTGTTGCACACATTGTCTGATTCTGATGAAACTTCAGTGGTTTGTTTGTTTTATGATGCTGATCACATAGATGTGACTATTAGGAGTCAAAGTTATAGCGCCACCAACTGGCAACAGGAAGTGTGTCTCTTTTAAAAATGCTTTGATATCACATGGTCATTTTTACCCGATTTGCTTCAGACTTCATCAGAATAATGTCAAAACACGGCCGATGAGAATCTGTAAAGGGGTCGTTGATACATTAAATGCTGTTGTCATGGCAACATGACAAACTTTAACATTTGTTTCCTATGTTTTTGGGGCACTTAATAAGCTTAGATTTTCATGAAACTCAAAACACACATCAGTATTAATGATAGTAAGACACTGGCAAAAGCTCATCAATGGGTGTGGAGGAGGCGCTCTATAGCGCCACCTTTTGTCAAAAGTGGGGGGTTACTTTTAGCTACAGACACCAAACTCGGTATGTATATAGGTCTCATCAAGCCGGACAACTTTCTAATTTACATCCATTAGCTGCGACCAACAGGAAGTCTGCTATTTTGATTTGAATGTGGATTTTTGGAAAAATATAGCTGTGAATGAATGAATACTACTCCTACAAAAAACAATGAATTTACACCAAACTTTGTCAACATGATGCCAACATACTGAAGATGTTAAATTGTGAGCGGATTTGGGATATCTTGAATGGTTGATTTATGGTGATTTATTAAAGTAGCAGTAAAAAACATAACCATAACTTTAAAATGCAGCAACCAAACACTTCAAGAATTTTTAGATACATAGAACTACTCATTCTGAGTAAGAAATGCTTAGTTCCATCGATATAAAATACTCTACTAAAAATAGAAAATTAAAAAACTATTAAACATCTGCTCTCACTCTAACTCTCTCACTCTAACTCTGTGTGGGGGAGGGGTGGATTGTGCCTGAGAGCTTCTGTGTATGTGTGTGCGTGACAGAGAGAGACAGAGAGAGAGAAAGAGTGCATTTACAGTGCATTATGCTAAATCTTCACAACTTTTTGCATATGGAAAAACAAGTCATTGTTAGGAAATATGTTTATCATGTTTTCAGAGACTGCAAAAAGATTTAAAATATCACAGAAGTAAACTGGCAGATGAAGACTGTAATACCAAGTATGAGCACAAGATGACCTCATAGGATAAAGAATCTTTTTCAGCTCATTTTCAGTCTATCAGAATGATTTAAAAGCATTTTGCTTTTAACCCTTTCATTGCTGTAACCCTTCAATCCAAACTGCCACAAGGTTATTGTCAATGCATGTGCCCGCCGGGCACCGTTTTTCTGATGGCACCAGGGTTGCGGATGCGCTGGCGGCGAGGGCCCGACATCGCTGCTTGCAGCTATATTTATTATTTTTTTTCAAGGTTTTGGGGGTTTTGGGGGCCCTTAACATGCTCAAAAACTCTTGAAAATCAGTACACACATTGGAATCTGCGGCCATTAGGACGCCTCAGAGGCTGGGACCCGGGCGTGGCACAGGGGCTCTACAGCGCCCCCTGGAACACTTTTTAAATCTTGATGTATATCCCGCACATGCTTGCACATATACATATGAAACTCGGTACACTTATAGATCTCACTGAGCCGAACAACTCACGCACTCTGTGTCATGAGCTAATCCCAACAGGAAGTGAGATAATTTGATATACTAGTCCTAGGTTTTTTACCCAATTGCCACCAAACTCGGTCAATCTGATCTCAAGACATTGGGGATGAAAAATTGTGAGGGGATTTTTGATATCTCGAACGGTTTGGCTGTGGCGAAGCGTTGAAATTATGGCAAGAAATGAGAAACAGGAAATGGCTAATAACTTTTGCATACATCGTCTGATTCTGATGAAACTTCAGAGGTTTGTTTGTTGTAAGATGCCGATCAGATAGATGTGACTATTAGGAGTCAAAGTTATAGCGCCACCAACTGGCAACAGGAAGTGTGTCTCTTTTAAAAATGCTTTGATATCACATGGTTATTTTTACCCGATTTGCTTCAAACTTCATCAGAATAATGTCAAAACACGGCCGATGACAATCTGTAAAGGGATCATGGATACATTAAATGCTGTTGCCATGGCAACGTGTCAAACTTTAACATTTGTTTCCTATGTTTTTGGGGGACTTAATAAGCTTAGATTTTCATGAAACTCAACACACACATCAGTATTAATGATAGTTAGACACTGGCAAAGGCTCATAAATGGGCGTGGAGGAGGCGCTCTATAGCGCCACCTTTTGTCAAAAGTTGGGGGGTTAGTTTGAGCTACAGACACCAAACGCGGTATGTATACTGGTCTCATCAAGCCGGACAGCTTTCTAATTTACACCCATTAGCTGCGACCAACAGGAAGTCTGCTATTTTGATTTGAATGTGGATTTTTGAATTTGTGAAAAATTGTGAGGGGATTTTTGATATCTCGAGGCGTTGAAATTATGGCGAGAAATGAGAAACAGGACATGGCTAATAACTATTGCACACATTGTCTGATTCTGATGAAACTTCAGTGGTTTGTTCGTTTTATGATGCTGATCACATAGATGTGACTATTAGGAATCAAAGTTATAGCGCCACCAACTGGCAACAGGAAGTGTGTCTCTTTTAAAAATGCTTTGATATCACATGGTCATTTTTACCCGATTTGCTTCAGACTTCATCAGAATCATGTCAAAACACGGCCGATGAGAATCTGTAAAGGGGTCATTGATACATTAAATGCTGTTATCATGGCAACGTGACAAACTTTAACATTTGTTTCCTGTGTTTTTGGGGCACTTAATAGAAAGAATCTGTAAAGGGGTCGTTGATACATTAAATACTGTTGCCATGGCAACATGTCAAACTTTAACATTTGTTTCCTGTGTTTTTGGGGCACTTAATAAGCTTAGATTGTCATGAAACTCAACACACACATCAGTATTAATGATAGCTAGATACTGGCAAAGGCTCATAAATGGGCGTGGAGGAGGCGCTCTATAGCTCCACCTTTTGTCAAAAGTGGGGGGTTAGTTTAAGCTACAGACACCAAAATTGGTATGTATATTGGTCTCATCAAGCCGGACAACTTTCTAATTTACACACATTAGCTGCGACTGTCATGATCCTGGTCTTCGTTTTCTGTATCCGTGTTTAAGGACACTTATTTTGTAGTTTTTGTGTCTTATTGTTCACTGTTTCCCTGCCTCTCTGTTCTCTTGTTTGTCGCCATGGATGTTCATTGAACCACACCCACTCCCTCATTAGTTACCCTGGTTACCAATTAGATCATTACCTCTGCCCTGTGTATAAATAGTCCTTGTCTTTCCCCTGTATTTTGTCAGTTGTTAATGTCTGTAATGGTTGCTTCCGGTTCTGGTCGGGTTTCCAGTGTCACCCGTTTTGGATTACTTGTTGTTTTTTTCCTTGGACTTTCAATAAACTCCTGCACTTAGATCCTCACCTCATCCTGCCTCAGCTCCGCTT
This sequence comes from Labeo rohita, assembly GCF_022985175.1. Lineage (NCBI taxonomy): Eukaryota > Metazoa > Chordata > Actinopteri > Cypriniformes > Cyprinidae > Labeo > Labeo rohita. Next base: position 4,365 of record NW_026129056.1, read on the forward strand.
CGTTACAGAACAACTGACCCACCAAATGGATCTAGTAGGAGTTTTGTGCGACCCTCTGAGTACCCTTTGCTCAGTTTTTCAAAACGGCCGACCTATCGAATATTATGTGGAGGAGTTCCTTTTATATAGCCATCTTGTGCCTGGAGATGACACTAAAATAAAGGACTGTTTCTGGAGTGGACTCGATCCAGAAATTAGTTTAACCTTACCTGATGAGGACCCCAGCTGGACCTTGGCACAGTATATAGACTTTGTTTTGCTGTTTTGTGAGTCCCCTTTTACTGTGGAGGAGGTTGAGAGGGCAATTCACAACATGGTCGCCAGCCCAGACCCGCTGGACAAGATGGCCGCCATGCCGGAGCCTGTCGCAAAGATGGCCGCCACGCCAGAGCCTGCACACAGGATGGCCATGCCAGAACCAGCCTACCGTAAGTCTGCTGCTCAAGAACCAGCTTACACCACGTCAGCCAAGCCACAGCCTGTTAACTTCATGTCTGCTTCTCCTGAGCCTGCACCAGCTGCTGTTCCTGCAAATTCAAGTCACGTCACAACTGCTGTTCTGGTAAAGTCCAGTCAAGTTTCCGAGCCAAGTCAAGTTGCAGCTGTGTTTCCTGAGTCAAGTCGGGTTTCTGAGTCCAGTCAAGTTGCAGCTGAATTTCCCGAGTCAAGCAAAGTTGCAGCCGTGGTTCTTGAGTCCGGTCACGTCTCTCCTGACATCCCAAGACCGCGGCTTATGATGGCCCACGTGCTGGACTCACCCCTAAGGGCGGTATGGGCAGCTAAAGTGGCGCTCCTTCACGTCGCGGCTGCTACCCCAGGGTCAGTTCAAGCTTCCAAGTCCGGTCAAGCAACTGAGTCAAGTCAAACCACAGCTGCTGTTCTCCCCGAGTCAAGCCCTGTCACAGCTGTGCCCCACGAGTCAAGCCATGTTGTTCCTGAGTCAAGCCATGTTGTTCCTGAGTCAAGCCATGTTGTTCCTGATGTGTTGTTCCTGAGTCAAGCCATGTTGTTCCTGAGTCAGCAGATCCCCACGAGCCAAGTGACGTCATCACTGCTGCTCTTCCCTTAGTGGCAGTGGCCATGTGGTGTGTGTGGGCTGCACACTGTGCTCCTGAGGACACGCCTGTTCACAGGTCAGTACCAGAGCTCTCGTCTGATCACAAGCCTGCACCAGAGCTCTCGTCTGATCACAAGCCTGCACCAGAGCTCTCGTCTGATCACAAGCCTGCACCAGAGCTCTCGTCTGATCATAAGCCTGCACCAGAGCTCTCGTCTGATCACAAGCCTGCACCAGAGCTCTCGTCTGATCACAAGCCTGCACCAGAGCTCTCGTCTGATCACAAGCCTGCACCAGAGCTCTCGTCTGATCACAAGCCTGCACCAGAGCTCTCGTCTGATCACAAGCCTGCACCAGAGGCCTTCCCCGTCGGAGAAGCTGCGCCAATGCCTCCAGAGGTGTCGGCGCCTGCCGTAGAACCTCTTATGGAGGGGGCGTTAACCTCTAAACACTCTGCTTCTCCCTTTTTCCTGTCTGCATCCTCTGTCACTGTTCTCCCCAGGTCCCAGTCGATGACGCAGCCTCCTGTTCCGCCCGGAGGGCTGCTCCGCCTCCTGTTCCGCCCCCTGCCTCCTGTTCCGCCCGGAGGGCTGCTCCGCCTCCTGTTCCGCCCGGGAGGGCTGCTGCGCCTTCTCCCTCTATTCTGTCTGCCTCCTCTGTCCCTGCTCTCCCCAGGTCCCAGAGCGTGATGCAGATTCCTGTTCCGCCCCGCAGGGCTGCGGCGCCTCCTGCTCCGCCTCCTGTTCCGCCTGGGAGGGCTGTTGCGCCTCCGGCTCCGCCCTTGGGGGCTCTAGTGTGTCGCTGGTTCTGCCTCCGGCTCCGACCTGGAGGGCTGTAGCGCCGTCTGTTCGGCCTCCGGCACCGCCCTGGAGGGCTCTAGCGCCACCTGTTCTGCCTCCGGCTCCGCCCTGGAGGGCTCTAGCACTGCCTGTTCTGCCTCCGGCTCCGCCCTGGAGGGTTCTAGCGCCTCCTGTTCCGCCCTGGAGGGCTGCTACGCGCTGGAGGGCTCCTGCGCCTCCGGCTCCGCCCTGGAGGGTTCCGGCGCTTCATGCTCCGTCCGTTCCGCCCTGGTGGGCTCCTGCTCCGCCCTGCTGGGTTCCGCCTGCTCCGCCGTGGAGGTCTTCTCTCATGATCTGGTGGTCCTCAGCTCCTCCCATCTGGCTGACTCCACCCTGGCCTCTTGTTCTGCTTCAGTCCCCTGTTTATCTCCCCTCACATAGACCTGGCCCTCCATCCCTTCCCCAGTTCTGCCTGAGCTCCTCCCCCCTCCTGGACTTGAATTCCTGTTTGGAGCGTCTGGAAGCCGCTCCTTGGAGGGGGGCTTATGTCATGATCCTGGTCTTCGTTTTCTGTATCCGTGTTTAAGGACACTTATTTTGTAGTTTTTGTGTCTTATTGTTCACTGTTTCCCTGCCTCTCTGTTCTCTTGTTTGTCGCCATGGATGTTCATTGAACCACACCCACTCCCTCATTAGTTACCCTGGTTACCAATTAGATCATTACCTCTGCCCTGTGTATAAATAGTCCTTGTCTTTCCCCTGTATTTTGTCAGTTGTTAATGTCTGTAATGGTTGCTTCCGGTTCTGGTCGGGTTTCCAGTGTCACCCGTTTTGGATTACTTGTTGTTTTTTTCCTTGGACTTTCAATAAACTCCTGCACTTAGATCCTCACCTCATCCTGCCTCAGCTCCGCTTCGTTACAGCGACCAACAGGAAGTCTGCTAGTTTGATTTGAATGTGGATTTTTGGAAAAATCAGGCTATAAACAAATTCATACTCCTCCAAGCAGGAATAAGCAGTTCACACCAAACTTTGTAAACATGATGCCACCATACTGAAGATGTTAAATTGCGAGCGGATTTGGGATATCTTGAACGGTTGATTTATAGTGATTTTTTGAATTAGCAGAAAAAACATAACTGTAATATTAAAATGCAGCATCCAAACACTTAAAAAAAAAATAGAACTAGATACATAGAACTAGTCATTCTGAGAAATAAATGCTTAGTTCCATCGATATAAAATAATCAACAAAAAATAGAAAATTAAAAAACTATTAAACATCTGCTCTCACTCTAACTCTCTCACTCTAACTCTGTGTCGGGGGATGGGCTTAAGTCTGTGTGTGTGTAAGTGTGACTGGGGGTAGTTGAGTGGCTGTGTGTGTGTGTGTGTGTGTGTGTGAGAGAGAGAGAGAGAATTGAATTTTTCTCAACAACTTTATTAAATCATAGTAACAAATTCACAATATAAATATTAAAGTCTCAACCCAACTTCTTCAAGGTGTTCCTTCTCGACTCAACATATTTCCATTTTTTAACACCTCATAATTACTCCAACACCAAATTAAAAAACAACATTTTATCCACTACTGTACAGATGACTCCATTATACCCCCATTTATTCAAAAAACTTTCATAATCATTAATCAACTTATAAAACTTAAAATCAATCAATATTCGACCTTTCACCAATCTTTTAAAAACCATTTCTACTTTTTGCGCTTCTCTCCCTTCAAGTTTCTTTTGCCTCGTAATATAAATAGCTCTCTTAGCTTGTCCAGTTAAAAAATTTAGCAACTGACTTTTACTTCTTTGAGCTGCTCTATAACATGGGCCAAAAATAAAACTCTGAAATGAAAAATTTTCACCAAAATTGGTAAACAATAAAATAAGTACACTAAACAAATTTTTCAATCTTAAACACTCTAAAAAACAATGAAAAATTGTTTCCCTTTTTTTACAAAATGGGCACTTGTCAGACACATTAGGATTAATAACATTTACAAACGCATTAACAGCAACTGTGCCATGCAGTATCTTCCATTGAAGATCACCTGTACATTTATCTAAAGGTGGTTTATACAAAATTCTCCAAACAGGTTTTACATCATCTTTCAATCCCAACTTTTCCCTCCAAACTGTATCTTTTCGTTCCTTAAGAATTGTTTTATTCAAAACTTTTACACAACATTTATACAACACTTTACTCCGAACATCTTGAAAGTTCAGATCCTCCAAGCCCTCTAGGTCCAAAAACATTCCATTTAAGTCTTTTAAATCAGGTGTGATTACAATTTTTGGAAATGGATCTGAATTAACAGGAACCACTGTGTCATTATAGTACTCCTTCAGCAGTTTTT
>NW_026129056.1:9062-47011 GCF_022985175.1 Labeo rohita
TTTCAGTTACTATTAGGTTAATTTGCACTCCTAGCAGTGATTTGAATTCGCTATCTGACCACAAAGGAGTTGCGAGACCACCTTTTTCAGTTGTGGGGATCAGCCTAGCATTCTTTCTAACCATTTTGTGAGTTTCTTTGTTACCACACAATCACAACACTAAAACTTCTCTGATCAACAGAGGGTACGCTTGTTAACACAGCTCAACTATAGTTAACCTTTCCTGAATTAACAGAAGACAACACAAACTACTAGCACTTTACACTAGTCTTCTCTGCCTAAACAGAGGGTAACAGATATTAGCACTTTACGCTAAACTTCTCTCCCTGAAGAGAGGATCAACAATTCTTCTCTGCCGAAACAAAGGATAACAGATATTAGCACGTAATGCTAATCTTCTCTACCTGAAATAGAGGATAACTGATATTTAATGCTAATCTTCTCTACCTAAAATAGAGGATAACTGATATGCTAATCTTCTCTACCTGAAAATAGAGGATAACTGATATTAAGCTGAAAATAGAGGATAACTGATATTAGCACGTAATGCTAATCTTCTCTACCTGAAATAGAGGATAACTTGTCTGTTAAACAAACCCTGCAGCTGTTTGTTAACACTTCTCTGGCGGCGCAGAGGATAACCACATGTACTGGCTTCTAATGGTTCTTTTGGATAGAGTGATACTCACCAACCCTTGGTACAGAAAGATTCAGTCTGGAACGAAGTCAGATCTTTGTTGAGCTTGTTGAGCTTCAATCTGGATTCAGGTGAGGAGCTCTATCCGGGTCACGGCACCAAAACTGTTGGAAACTCAGAAGCGAAGACCAGGAGACTCTTGGGTATCTTCAGCAGAATTCTTTATTGAGAATGCGCTGCGTAGCTCTGCAGTCCTCAAAAGTCTGACTAAGGCAGTGATACATTGTAGTTTATATACATTTAGGGGCAGTCCCCTAAAATGTAGACAAAGCACCTGGGTGACGATCCTAAACAAAGCATGCAAATGAAGTACTCAAGTGTAGCCAAGTGCCCCATTTACACCAGTCCTAATCCAATCATCATAACTACTCAAAGACTGGGCAGAGGCACCGAGAGCCATTACAAACAAAAGGTGAACATCTCAGTAATCTGGCTCATTTGACTTACAATAAAAGAACAGGAACTGGCAGGGACATCTTGCTACAAACTTTGCTTGAGAATCATTTGTCTGATAACCTCAATTTCTTAAATGTTAAATACAACGTACTTTACCTTAGTTTTATTGTGATGCTATGTCAGAACATAGGATCAGCATATTTTCAACAGATTCTTAAATTTGTAATCCTACAATATTATAGGTATTTTGTTTTCATAACTTTTAACTTCATTAAAATCATATAGCAATAATATATATTTTTTCTCATGGATGTACTTCTAGAGTTTAAGTTTCTAATAAACTGTTTATTCTGTCTTGTATTTATTAACTGAACTGTTCACTCTTAAAAAAGGAAGATGAGAAGTAACAACTGAATGTGTTGGCATGGTTTTTGCCAAGTAAAGAAACTGAAATGGTAATAATTAATGAATCATATTCCTTTATACTGCAAAAAACTGTAATATAAATAATATGCTCATATAAAATAACATTATCACTGAAATCAATTCCGGACTTCCATCCAGTCCTTATAGGAGACAGATTTGTTCATTTTCAGTGTGTATGTGTAATTCATAGAGGGCTCATATGGGGATGTTTAGAAATCAGTTTACAATAACTGAAATCTCGTATCTAGTGAAATGATATATATATATTTGATCTTTGTCGGTGCACTTTGGTTCAAAAAGGTAGGGTAGGGCTCATTTCATTTTGTCTTCCAACTTCACAATCATCCGGCATCGTTTGAATTTGTTTGCACGTTCACTTTGTAAACACTGGGTCAGAAGTTCCACCTACGTCACGCGTGCGTCATTACATAATATGTTAGATCGAGCTAGTGCAAGACAAGGTGTGGTTCAAAAAGTACAAACCCGATTCCAAAAAAGTTGGGACACTGTACAAATTGTGAATAAAAAGGAATGCAATAATTTACAAATCTCATAAACTTATATTTTATTTACAATAGAATATAGATAACATATCAAATGCTGAAAGTGAGACATTTTGAAATTTCAGGCCAAATATGGTCTCATTTTGGATTTCAAGACAGCTACACATTCCAAAAAAGTTGGGACAGGTAGCAATAAGAGGCTGGAAAAGTCAAACGTACATATAAGGAACAGCTGGAGGACCAATTTTCCACTTATTAGGTCAATTGGCAACATGATTGGGTATAAAAAGAGCCTCTCAGAGTGGCAGTGAGCCACTGGGACTGGGACGCCATGTCATCCGGACTAAAGAGGACAAGGACAACCCAAGTTGTTATCAGCACTCAGTTCAGAAGCCTGCATCTCTGATGGTATGGGGTTGCATGAGTGCGTGTGGCATGGGCAGCTTACACATCTGGAAAGGCACCATCAATGCTTAAAAGGTATGTCCAAGTTCTAGAACAACATATGCTTCCATCCAGACGTTGTCTCTTTCAGGGAAGACCTTGCATTTTCCAACATGACAATGCCAGACCACATACTGCATCAATTACAACATCATGGCTGCGTAGAAGAAGGATCAAGTTACTGAAATGGCCAGCCTGCAGTCCAGATCTTTCACCCATAGAAAACATTTGGCGCATCATATAGAGGATTATGCGACAAAGAAGACCTAAGACAGTTGAGCAGCTAGAAGCCTGTATTAGACAAGAATGGGACAACATTCGTATTTCTAAACTTGAGCAACTTGTCTCCTCAGTCCCCAGACATTTGCAGACTGTTGTAAATAGAAAAGGGGATGCCTCACAGTGGTAAACATGGCCTTGTCCCAACTTTTTTGAAATGTGTTGATGCCATGAAAATTAAAATCAACTTAATTTTCCCTTAAAATTATACATTTTCTCAGTTTAAACATTTGACGTCATCTATGTTCTATACTGAATAAAATATTGAAATTTGGAACTTCCACATCATTGCATTCGGATTTTATTCACAATTTGTACAGTGTCCCAACTTTTTTAAAATCGGGTTTGTATATACATTTTTATTTTATTTTTTTTTAGAAAATGACTGATCGTTTTGCTAGATAAGACCCTTATTCCTCGGCTGGGATTGTGTAGAGCCCTTTGAAGCTGCACTGAAAGTGCAGTTTGGACCTTCTACCCATTGGCCACCACTGAAGTCCACTATATGGAGAAAAATCCTGGAAGTCTTTTGCTGTTTGTTTGTATCGGCTTTTGACTGGTGAGTGTCTTGTTGAGCGTTTTGACATGCTGACTGGAAGCGCCGTCGATCAGCGTGAGCTGGTCGGCATGGCAGCGTCTCAAAGTTTGGATAACTTAACGCAAAGGCATGGCATTAAAGTCGGCCCCGCGGAGCGCTGCTCTGTTGAAGAATGCACGATTGTGTTGCTGAAGTAGTTGGTTATGCTAGTATTTTGTCTGCAGCTAGGATGAATATCACTGTAGTGTTTTTTGTGGAGAAAGTGAAGAAAGTGGAGAAAGTGAATGATATTGCAGCGAAAGGGATTGTCGTTAATACTGTGTTTACTCCAGTGATGCCTTTAGTCCAGCCAGCAAAAAGGATTACGCTTTCAAATGTACCACCATTTATTAGAGATGATATGATTGAAAGAGAACTAATGAGACATGGTAAGATTGTGTGTAAGATTACAAAGATTTTGCTGGGTTGCAAATCACCTCACTTGAAACTTGTAGTTTCATTTAGAAGACAGACACACATGATTTTAAAAAATGAAAATGAGGAGCTAAATCTAGCCATGAAATTTAGGGTGGACAACTATGACAGAAAATATGAAGTGCTTTAGATGTGGACAGGAAGGTCATGTAGTTCGTGCATGTCCTGAGAAGCAGGGAAGTATTGCTTCAGAATGAAAATAGAAATGAAGAGCATTTAAATGATCTTGGAATGGATGAACAGAGACAGTTTGAAACTGGTGAAGGTTTATTCATTCCTTTATGAGTTCAATAAGATTGGGCACACTTAATATAAATGGTGCATGAGAAAGTGGAAAGAGAACAATGCTTTATGAACTAATAAGACAAAAGAAATATGATGTGATATTGGTTCAAGAAACGCATAGTGATGCTCAAAATGAATGTGACTGGAAAATGGAATGGGATGGAGAAGTAATTTTAAGTCATAAAAGTTCATCTAGTGGTGGTGTAGCTGTTTTTTTCAGAAAAAGGTCACTGGAAGTAGAGCACCTGTTCTTAACTGGAGATTTGTTTTATGAAGAAATTAAATAATAAATTTCTGCACCTGTTTTCAGATGGAGTTTGTTTTATAAATAGTATTGTTTCTGGTTTTAAACAAGATTTTGGGAGTCTGATTTTAACTGCACATTTTTTTACTTGTGATTAAGCCACCTGAGAACATTTGAAAAAGAAGATAGAAATCATAAGGAGCCTCATATAGCATCGCAGAATGAAATGTTGAAGCTTATTGCTGAATATGATCTGTATGATGTTTGGAGAATTTTGCACAAAAATGAAAGACAATATACATGGGCACAAGCAAGAAAGAATTTTATTACTCTGGCTAGACTGGATAGGTTTTATTGTTTTAAGCATCATTTTAATGTTGTAAGGAAATGTGTAATTTTACCTGTAAGTTTTTCAGACCACTGTCTAGTCGATTGTAATGTTTATATAGCAAATATAAAATCTAAGAGTGCTTATTGGCATTTTAATGTTTCTTTGTTGCATGACAAGTTTTTTATTGAGACATTTACTTTTTTTGGAAGCATTCATCATGATCAGATTTACTGTGTACCTAATAGGGCAATCTTTGATAATATATTTTTAATTCAGGATATTTTAGACGTCTCTAGGTTATTGGACTTAAATACTGGTCTTATATCTATAGATCAGGAAAAGGCATTTGAAAGGGTGGAGCACAGATACCTTTGGCGTATGCTAGAGGAGTTTGGGTTCAGCTCAGGTTTTATAGCCATGATCAGGGTCTTGTATCAGGACATTGAGAGTGTGCTGAAAATAAATGGTGTTCTGTGTGCGCCTTTTAAAGTTCAAAGAGGGATCAGACAAGGATGTGCTCTATCAGGAATGCTATATGCTTTGGCCATTGAACCTCTGCTTGTGAAAATTAGAGATAGTATTGAGGGCTGGTCCATACCATACTCAAGTGAAAGAATTAAGTTATCAGCTTATGCTGATGATATTATTGTTTTAATTAAAGACCAAAATGATATAATGGTGTTAAAGAATAATTTTGATCTTTTTGGTCTTATTTCCTTGGCCAAAGTAAACTGGTCAAAAAGTGAAGCATTCATGTGTGTATGGGAGGTCCCCCTAAATTACCAGGAGGCTTTTCATGGAAAAGTGATGGGATAAAGTATTTGGGAGTTTATTTGGGGAATAATTCTATGCTGTGGAATAATGGAAGTGGCTTTTGCCAAAGATGCCATTTAGAGGGAGAGTCATTGTGATTAATAATTTGGTTGCATCGATATTATGGCACTGTTTGACTTGTGTTGATCCTCCTAATGGACTTTTGGCAAAACTGCAAGCTATTTGTAACACCCCTCTGACTGTTTGTGTTGGTTTTGCCTATTGTCACACCCCCGTTGGACTGTTTATGTTGGTTTCTCCCTGCTGTGCCCATATTTGTTTCTTCCTGCCATCGTTGTGTCCTAATTGGTTAACCTTGTTTCACCTGTGGCTTAATTATGTTCATCGTTATCACCTGTCTTTATAAGTTGCTTTCAGTTGTGTGTTTGTCGTCCGGTCTCTTCAACGTCAACGTGAATGTGTATGTGTATGTATGCTACCCTGCCTGTGGATTTACCTGTCTTGGAAACTACCTGTGGATTATAATAAAGACTTTATCTTGAACCGTCATCTTCGTTTGCCCATTCCTTCCACGTTATGTGACAGAAGACCAGACCTGCAGTTAAGTGGCGTTTACCCCACGTTTTCTTTTCATTTTCATTCAGTGTAGATTTTCTGTCTTATTCTTTCTTCCTCCTCCTGGAGCAGTGCCAGATGAAGCTCGAGGACCACACCAAACAACTTCAGAGGCCCATTTCACTAGAAGAACAGCAGCCTTTGCTTGCAGATCGGACTGAACTTGGCAGGGCACCTGGAAAGCGCAGTCTCCAGGGAATTTTACAGGACTTTTTGGTCCGTACATTGAGTGGGTGCTTAGGGCTGCACTCAATGAAAGTCTGGTTGAGGGCTTGTTACCATTGAGCCGGTACTTTGATTAGTAGTCAAAGCTCCATCACATCCGTTCAGCTGGAAGGCATTTGAAATACACAGAGCCGTAAATCACTGACAAGCTAAAACCAAATCTAAGGTTTTAATAAGACTAAATGCGTTTTATTCGTGGAACCTAGCTGCTGGTGTCCAGCAGAGGTCTTCTTTGATAATGGATTTTTACACCAGATAATATATTTTTCCAGACCCAGAGCCCAGGTTATTGGACTTAAATACTGGTCTTATTTCTATAGATCAGGAAAAGGCATTTGACCGGGTGGAGCACAGATACCTTTGGCGTATGCTAGAGGAGTTTGGGTTCAGCTCAGGTTTTATAGCCATGATCAGGGTCTTGTATCAGGACACCCACTGTGCTGAAAATAAATGGTGTTCAATGCCTGCCTTTGGGAAAGTTCAAAGATGGATCAGACAAGGATGTGCTCTATCAGAAATGGAACTTCCTGCCTGCCCTGAACTCTCTTGCCTTGAACTGTCTAGAGATAGTATCCAAGGGCTGGTCCATACCATACTCAAGTGAAAGAATTAAATTATCAGCTTATGCTCTGCCACCGCTGTTTTAATTAAAGCCCCAAAATGATACCATCTGTGCGATGGACTCGCCGCGGGTCTTAAAGTCTCCATCGGCGTCAGGGCTGGAGAAAGAACAATCTTCACCTCCAGCCTTAGAGTCCTCGACTCCAAGTAAACTGGTCAAAAAGTGAAGCATTGATGTGTGGTAAATGGGTTGGAGGTCCCTCCTAAATTACCAGGAGGCTTGTCATGGAAAAATGATGGAATTAAGTATTTGGGAGTTTATTTGGGGAATAATTTTATGTTGCAAAGGAACTGGGAAGGTGTTTTGGAAAAGGTAAAAGGAAGATTGGAAAAATGGAAGTGGCTTTTGCCAAAGATGTCATATAGAGGGAGAGTTATTGTGATTAATAATTTGGTTGCATCGATATTATGGCACCGTTTGACTTGTGTTGATCCTCCTAATGGACTGTTGGCAAAACTGCAAGCTATTATTGTTGATTTTTTCTGGAATGGATTTCACTGGTTAGCCCAGAGCATATTGTTTCTTCCCAGGGAAAAGGGAGGACAAGGACTTATACATCTGGCCAGCAGGAGAGCGGCTTTTCGACTGTTGTTTATACAGAGATACTTAACGGGACCGGTGGATTTGGTCTGGAGGAAAGTAGCGGACATTATTCTTAACCGGGTCAGTGGATTGAATTTGAACTCTGCGCTCTTTTTAATGGATGCCAGCAAACTACGGATTAATGCATCGATTCAGTTCTACAAAGGACTCTTTAACATCTGGCAACTATTTAAGAAACAGAGACAAGATTCAACATCTCTGTATTGGCTGCTTGAGGAACCTCTTGTTCATGGAGCGAGATTGGATGTGGCCTGTGAAGTCACACCAGGACTATCTCAAATCTTATGTTCATCAAAGGTTCTAAAGCTACATAATCTAATGGACATTGGTGGGCCTGAGCTAAGTAATGCTCAAGTGGTTGCATCCTTTTTGGGAGTTCGATCTGTACGTCAGGTTGAAAAGGTTTTAGATTTATTAATGAAAAGGCTGACAGGAGAGGAGAAAAAAAACTGCTGAAGGAGTACTATAATGACACAGTTGTTCCTGTTAATTCAGATCCATTTCCAAAAATTGTAATCACACCTGATTTAAAAGACTTAAATGGAATTTTGAAAGAAGCATTTGTCGAGGCTGCAGACGCAGTATTTGGTGACTAAGGACGTGCAATTATCCCGTGGCACTATTACACAGCGATGTGAGGGAATGTCAGAGGATGTCGAGACACAGTTAAGGAAGGATATTGAACAGTGTGAATGTTTTTCTCTTCAATTTGATGAGTCGACTGATGTTGTGGATGTAGCACAGCTATGTGTTTTCATTAGAATGTTTTTTGGAGACATGGGTGCAAAAGAAGAGGTGCTCACCATTTTGCCATTGAAAGGACACACTAGAGGCGAAGATATTTTCCAAGCTTTCATGGAATTTGTCAACAAAATCCAATTGCCCCTTTTTAAACTCATCTCTATCACAGTGGAAGGTGCTCCGGCAATGATGGGCCGTACTAAGGGGTTCATTGCATTGTGCAAACAGAGTGAGTATTTCCTGAACTTCCTTAATTACCACTGCATAATCCACCAGCCAGCATTGTGTTTTAGGATTTTAAACATGAAAGAAGTGATGGATGTTGTAATGAAGATTGTGTGTTCCGTTCGGGCCAGGAGTCTACAGAGAAGGTTATTCTGTGCTCATTTGGAGGAGACCAGTGCAGAACACACAGACCTGTTGCTGCACACGGATGTTAGATGGCTGAGTAGAGGTAAATTTTTAGCAAGATTCTCAGAGCTGCTGCTTGAAATCAAAGATTTCCTGAAATTTTCAAAACATGCAGAATATGCCCAGTTAGAGGACCACCAGTGGCCATTGGATTTAGCATTCCTGACCGATCTCACTGACCTGCTGAATGATTTTAATTTAGAGCTGCAGGGTAAAGACAAACATGTAATCAACATGATCAGTTCAGTGAACACATTTAAAAGCAAGCTACAACTACTTTCATGTAGGCTGCAACACTGTGATCTGCAGAACTTTCCTCACATGCAGGCAGAACTTCGGAGTCAGAGCAAAGACTTTATGCAGCTTGACAGTGCACATTATGATGAGCAAGTTCAGAGCATCTTTTTGGAATTTGAGAGGCGCTTTACCGATTTTGCATCCATTGAGCCTGTTGCCAGCTATCTGTGTTTTCCATTTGGTCCAAGTATTGATGTGGATAGTATTGCCTCCAAAATTGTATTACTGTTCCACTTAGATAACTCTGCTGATGAGAATGAGATTCTCACACTGCAAAATGACATTGAGATCTAATCCAGGGCAACACCTGGCATGACTGGAGAGTTCTGGAACTTACTGCCTAAACAAAAGTATCACAACCTCAGAATATGTGCTTTCAACTTGACAGCACTTTTCTGATCAACCTATCTGTGTGAGTGTGCTTTCTCTTACATGAAAATTATCAAGTCAAAGTACAGATCTACAATGACTGATGACCACCTAGTGGCCTGCTTAAGGCTTGCAACCAGCTCCTACTGTCCTGACTACGAGAAACTAGCTGCCTCCTCCCAGTGCCAGAGTTCCCACTAAGGTAGAGAAAGAACTTTGTCACTAGAATTAGATTATGTTTTATTATATATACTTTTCTGTCTGTTTTGTGTATATTGAATATGGAAATACGCTATGAGTAGCAACTGGCTTTCTGTTTGAACTGGTAGATCTCGGCACACTGACAAATTTAAAAGTAGATCTTTGTTCAAAAAAGGTTGGGCACCCCTGTTCAAGATGTTCTTGATTGAATCTTGATTGATTTACGTTTTATAAGTTGATTAATGATTATGAAAGTTTTTTGCATAAGTGGGGGTATAATGGTGTAACAGAATTTGGCCTTACAATATAGGGTTCGGGCGCCAGGGGGAAAAAAAACCCCCACCATAATAATTAATTCATTTTACAATGTAACAGTGCACTATCAGACATATTACTAATTAAATCAAGAACAACCAGATAATAGCTTGTATCTCATTCTATTTAACTCAGTAACAATCCCATAGATAAACAAACAAAACTAACAAAAAACTAACAAAAAAACTACTTCCAGGCCCAGGAACATTACCTTTTAATACCCTACACAAAACAACAACGGGTGAAATCTTTCAAAATACATCAACACATAGTCCAGTCCACAAAACTCAAGAAAAGAAATAAGATTTTAGTCCATTCAGTGCATTCACATTATGAAAAGTCTCTACACGAGCACATTTTAATCGACTTCATCACAGGCACTTATATTAGTCCTTAGCATATGCACATTATAGTAGGCTTCAACATATGCACATTATAGTAGGCTTCAACATATGCACATTAGAGTAGGTACATTTCACCCGTTGGACTACTGGGTTGGAAGAATAAACACACAATAGTGAAATCCCAATATTTACAATGCAACAAAAACAAAGTCTTTAACCAGAGCGCTCAAAAAAAATAAACAGTTGCCCGCCTGTAACACGCTACACTGGCGTATTAACCACGCACTTTCTCAAGTTCAGCGAAAAGATCGCTCACATGCTGCTCTCTAATAGAACAATCCTCTCTGCAAACACGCTTTACATGACCCGCATAAAGACAAAACTAGTTCTCTCCGAACTAAGAATCGGCATCCTCGATTCTATAACTCCCTCATTAAACACCACCAACATGTGCACGGTGACAAAGTTTAAAACTTAAGCGGGTTTCAGCAACCAAGAAATTGAATCATGCTTCCAACATACTCACGGCAGCGCAACGCACCGCGCACGTTTCGACAATGAGGAGAGAAAGCGAGAGAGAGAGCGTGCATCCTTACCAAACTTCCTTAAATAACTTCCTGTTATCCCACAAATACACACAACAGCGCCCCCCCAAAACTAAACAGGAAAAAAATAAACAAAAACATTGACGACTGTCACAATGGAGTCATTTGTACAGTAGTGGATGAAATGTTTTTTAATTTGGTGTTGGAGTAATTATGAGGTGTTAAAAAAAATGGAAACACGTTAAGTCATGAAGGAACACCTGGAAAAAGTTGGGATGAGATTTTAACATTTATATTGTTAAACTTATTATGATTTAATAAAGTTGTTGTGAAAATTCAAAATTCTCTCTCTCTCTCTGCCTCTGCGTGAATGCTAGGAGTGAGTGGGCGGAGTTGAACGTGTGTGGGGTGAGAGCGTTTGTCTGCGAGTTGAGTGAGTTTTCTCTAACTTTTCTTTCCTTTTCTTATTACCTGGTAGAGCTGTTGGTGATTGTTTTTGGGGGTTGCTACAGTTAGGAAAGTAAGACGCTGTTGATCAGTGCATGCTGATTGAAATAGCAGCATCGGAAAGTGTGACCCTTGAACAGCTAATGCGGTGGCATGGTATTAAAGTTTTCCCCACGGAACGCTGTTTTAGCAGTTGCACATGTTGTTGGCAACAGAAGTGTTCTGACAGCATCGAGAATGAACAGCGCAATTATGTTGTTCTTAGACAATGTAAATAAAGTTAACAAGATCGTTGTGAGTGGAATTGTCATAAATTATGCTTATACAGCGGTAATGCCTTTGATGCAACCAGCAAAACAGATTGTCAAATGTTCCACTATTGAAATAATTCAGAATAATTCTGATGGAGTAGGACAAATAGAAGATGAGGTGAGTGATAACCAACAAGAGAAAAATAGGAATACAGGTGAGAACAAAGGAAGTGATGATGGTAAAATAGCTGAGCAAGGAGGTAATCATTAGGAAATTGTGAATAATAGGTAGAAATTGGGACAGTGTTTTTTTTAAGACACCAACACTGAAAGGAAAACTTCTGGGAAGAGAAGGGGGGGAAAAGCAAGGAAAGAACAGTTTCATGAAAAGCAGACAAAAGAGAAGATGGATCATGGAGTTATATCTGATCATAGTAATTCTGATGATTCATTAACGGAGAGTGAGAGTGAATCTGTGAGTTCAGTTGATTCAGTTTCTCTAAGGAGATCTGGGAGGAATGCTTATACTCTTGAGAAGATGAAAAGTTTTCTGCAAAATACAAAAGGAATGAAGAGAGATCAAGTAGAAGATTTCTTTCCTGATTGGGATTTGTTTATAGAATTTGTTTATTAGCAAGAGTGGCGATGAAAGAAAAAGTGAAATGGGTTCACAGAACAAGAAGTATACAGGTTGAAGAAATTGTTCAAAAGATCAACCATGTTAAATGGTGAAAAAGCATTGCCTTTTTCTGTTTTCTTTAATTTTTTGTTTTTGTTCTGCTCAATCTCTTTTCTTATTCATTCATTTATGAGTAATTTAAAGGAGAACTCCACTTCTAGAACAACAATTTACAGATAATGTACTCACCCCCTTGTCATCCAAGATGTTCATGTCTTTCTTTCTTCAGTCGTAAAGAAATTGTGTTTTTTGAGGAAAAGGAATTTTCTCCATATAATGGACTGATATGGTGCCCCGATTTTGATCTTCCTAAATTCAGCTTAAATGCGGCTTCAAATGATCCCAAATGCGGTTGTAAATGATCCCAGCCGAGGAAGAAGGGTCTAGCAAAACGATTGCTTATTTTCATTTAAAAAAAAAAAATGAAATGCTTTTTAATCTCAAACGCTGGTGTTGTCTTACTCTCCCTTAACTCTGGGAGAGTAAGGGAACTCACAAAGTTCAGGGAGAGTAAGACCAGATGAATGTTTGATAAATTGTATTATTTTTATACGAAAAAAAGACATGAACATCTTGGATGACAAGAGGTTGGTGGGTTCATTATTTGTAAATTGTTGTTCTGGAAGTGGACATTTTCTTTAAGACTGGGCAGTTTGAACATAAATGGTACAAGGGATTGCAGAAAAAGAGCTTTGTTGTTTGAGTTGACAAGGCAAAAGAAAAAAAAGATTGATATTATGTTTGTTCAGGAGACTCATACTGATGTGCAAAATGAAAGTATGGAAAATGGAATGGTAAGGGAAGGTGATTATGAGTAATAACACTAATATCAGTGGAGGTGTAGCCATTCTATTAAGGAAAAATATAACTCCAGTTTCTTTTGAAGTGTAAAATATAGTTGAGGGACAGTTGTTAAAACTACGGGCTAAGTTTGAAAACTTTATTGTTGTATTTAAAAATATTAAAATATATTGATGCTCCAGTTCTGGGGGATGAAAGAGATTTGTTTTTAAATAAGGTTAGAGATGTAGTAGAAAACTGCAAACCTGAAGAGTTTCTCTTTATTGGGGGTGATTTTAACTGTACAGAAAATGATAGGAATCACAAAGAAACTCATATGGAATCACAACATGCTTTGTGAAAAAATATGAAAGAATATGATTTGTATGATATTTGTAGAGTTTGCATAGAACTCAGAGACAGTATACATGGTCAAAAGTGAGAGAATATCATGTAACAATGGCTAGACTTGACAGGTGGTATTGTTTTAAACATCAATTTAATACTATTAAGGGTTGTGCAGTTTCACCTGTAGGCTTTTCAGATCATGGTTTGGTCAGCTGTAATATTTTTTATTAATAATGTCAAGCCAAGAAGTGCTTACTGGCATTTTAATACTGGTCTATTGCAAGATAATTCTTTTTGTGAGGTGTTTACATTTTTTTGGCAAAATTTAAAGAATTTTAAGAATTTCTTTGCAGCAGTGGTGGGATAATGGAAAAATACAGCAACTGTGCCGTATATATACTGTATACTCTCAATGTTACTAGAGACATTTCCAGATCTCTGGAAGATCAAGAGAGAGAAATATTAGAAACACAAAATTCTTTGGAGTCTGTGAGAGAGCAAGAATGTATTAAGGTTCTCAAAAATAAAACAAAAGCTTTAGATGATTTGTTGGGGATAAGGGCACAGGGTGCTCTGGTATAATCAAGGTTTCAAAGGCAGCACAGACAGATGGTCCAACCAAGTTTTTCTTTGGACTTTGGCTGCGTCCGAAATGGCATACTCAATGAGTAGGTACTTAATTTCAATAAGTACCTACTTAACCAGTGCTAAAAGAGTAGGTACTCAACATCCAAATCTCGTTGAGTATGAATGCGATCCGCCATGTTGACGTTATCATCTGACCTATGACGTTAAAACAAGCGCAACAGCTTAAAAGATATGAGCGCCTGGTTCTATTTGTAAATATTTTGACGTTTATAAAATTTGCTCATTTTGTGGTCTTGCTAAAGAAACAGCTGCCCTTTTATTGTTATTGTATAACCAATACATTTTGGGTTGATTTTTGTAAGTTGATTTTGGAAGTTTTTATATTTTGAAATATATAATACTAATATGACCCACAGGTTAATTCTTAACGATAGTTATTTTTATTACGAAAACCCAAAACATTATTTCTGGAATGTGTTTGTAAAATATTTATTTATTTTATGTGCAAAATTCTTCATTCACACGTAAAACTGGCATAAATCTCCTGTTTTCCTTTTTCTTGTTGAATTTCTCCTTTCATCACAGAGGCTTATAAATAACAAAAACAATACAATTTTTAATGCATTATGATGATATGAATATAATGATTTTGTAATTTTTTCTATGTACATAATCTCATACTATGATGTACGAAAACCCTTTTTTTGTCATTGATTGTTCATTGTTAGACATACTACCGTCTTTCCCTGAGCTTGTATGCAATAATATGGTCTGCAGTAATAATAATAAAAATAAAATAAGAGCGACAGGTGCACAAACACCTCATAGACAGTAACACAACAACCCTACCAAATACGTTTTCGTTCATGTTTGCAATGCTTGCAATATCTGCATAAAAGGAGACATCAGGCAGCTGCTGGAAGATCTCATTATTGGAGAAGACTGTTGATTTTACATTCAAAAATGTAAGTGTTACAACTTAAAAATTTCAGATTACCTCTGAATTCATTGCTAGCCCACCCCAACACGTATGAACAATAATAATGATAAATGCTGACCAATAATTAATTATATTTTTGAGTAAAACAAGCAAAATGTAATTTTTCTCATGTGCCACAGCATGACTACACAATAGATGAATTCAGCCAAGGCAAATACATATCAATTTTCAGTCAAGTCATGAATAAATTTATTAGTTAATGAAACAATTCTATGTTATTTACTTGCAACAACAGAAAACATGAATAAATGAGTAAAATAATAATTAAAAGTAACCATGGCAATAAATAATGACACATGGAACAAAGCTTTATTCAAACATATTGTTCTAACAATCATGTATTTACATTCAGTGAACCCACATCCTACTGCCATCTCAACACAGCTGTGGCAATTCTGCAGCTGACCACCGTGCCCACCTTCACCTGTCTTTGCTGGGGTCCCTGTAATAAGAGCACTGTAAGTCATTTTGCATGAAAGCATCTGCCAAATGCATAAATGTAATATTTTTGTACATTCTTTCTTTTAGTCTTTTTCAAGATGCTCTCGCTGACTCTGAGCTCACTGATGATGAAGAGGCCACAGCAACATCTGGTCCAGATGAGGGAACAAGGGCAGGTGGAGTGATGGAGGGTCTCATCCATGGCAATAGACCATTTCCAGGATGCTGCTGTGGATTTCTCCTTTCTCAGTCCAAACACCAGTCTGCAGACATTTCAGATCATACAAAGATGCACAAATATAATACAAAACTGTCACAGCACAATATCATTTGATCTCTGTATTAGAAGTAACAAAATTATCTTACTTTATATTTTTTATCAGGTTTTCCTTGTTTCCCCCACAAATGTCACCATTAATTGCAGGTCCTGCTCCACCACAAAAGATCTGCAGCAAAGGCACATAAATCAAGTATCAGAAAAGTGATGTAGTAGCTCTGTTTGAAATTACAACAATTCAAATAAACTACAGCTTAAGATTTTAAAAATGTTTAGTTAATTTATGTAATGTATACTCACTCAAAGCCTTTGGTGGCAGCACTCCTTCATCAGTCACTCTTCACCGGATAAACACACACGTGTGTCTCATCTGTCCCTGTAACATCCAGACAGGATTCAGTTACCTCTGTGATTTCTACTACATTTACATGTTTAGGTAGTTGCTGATGTGTTAACTGACTTTTTATCCAACACAATTGCTCCTCAATATATCAACAGTACTATGGACAAATGAACTACATAACTCATGTTTAGTTCATGTATGTATGTTTGTCACTTCCATTCAACTAAAGCAGTATTGGCAACAGTGAATTCTACATAATAAGCACACATAAGGTACACCACTCACTCATATGTGTGTTTTATGTTGCGATGTGCTCATCTGCAATTCTTTTAGAACATTTTCCTGTCAGATGTTAAATAGACATTTAGTAATCATCTTTAAAATGTATATGATTTGTGTAAATCAACTTTGTAGACGTACGTGTGCTTACTGGAGCTCTACTGTTCGATATACATAATAAATTGTCTTTTCACAGCAAAATCACAAATATACTATGCTGTTTAACATTTTTACACCTTACTATAAAGTAGGTCAACAAATATGATTTTAACACAAGGAACCGTGTTTTGGTTTGTAATACTCACATTTGTAAACACCTTTGTCGCAGTTCTCAATCACGCTCGATGATGACGTATTGCTCTCCCGTGGACTCTTGGGATTGAAAAGTATCCATCGATGAACACTCCAAAATCTGGGTTGAAGCAGTAGGACATCCGGGGATTTCTCGCCTACTCTTTTAGCTTTCTTCACGTACTCTTTTTGCCTACTATATAGTCGGTTAGTAGGCATATTCGGACGCACTTTAAGTAGACGTACGTCTGAATCTTGCGAGAATTAGTGCTTTTGCCTACTAATTCTCGCCTACTCTTTTATGAATACTAAGGATTCGGACATACTTACTTGCTCGCCTACTGCTTTTCCCCTACTATATAGTAGAGAAGTAGGCGGTTTCGGACGCAGCCTTTGTGACAAGTTGCCAGCAGCTCATCATGCGTCACCCCTGGCAACACATACAAACCAGCTGAGGAGCAAACACCAAGCCCAGCTGAGGGCAATCAGTCAATCTCCTAGACAAGGATTTAAACCTCAGTGGAAGGAGGAGGAGATTCTTCTCTTGACTGAAGCTAATGCTTGTGCTTTTGTCTCTTTACCAGAGAGTGACTGAAAGGAGTTTGGTGTTCTGGATCCTCCACAGGCAGATCGCTGCATCTACCGATTTCTGCCTGTTCAGTAGACTCTCACCTGAGCCACAACCACTCTTCCACTGGGAACACCCATAAGGAGCACTATTTCACTAAATGCAGACTGGAGAAGTACAGTCAAGATTCCCCTGGCTGATTTCCTTGCGTTTGCTCACTTGTAAATAAATACACCTTCTAGGTTGAATTCATTTTTTAGTGTCTGTTCTCCTTCTTTCCCTCAGGAACCCGCTACAACTTGAAAAAAAGAATGGCCTAAATAGAATTATGCATTTATTGTTATTGGAATCTGGTACAGAAATTACAGAGCCTAAGGAAATTAGGAAAAGAGCGGCGGTGTTTTATTCAGAGCTGTTGTAGCGATTTAGCTCAAAAGGGATATGCATATAAATAATTACAATTAATTATGATTAATTACAATTATTTATATCAGCTGCCAGTAGTAACTGTAGCATAATTAATTTTCCATCAACTAATCTGTTCGTCCAGCGAACGTTCAGTATAAGTTTTATATCAACTCTAAGAAATTATATTTTTTTGGCCACAGAAATAACTTTTTTAAAGTACTATTGCATTAGAGCAATAGATTAGAGCATGTAGCTCGAATAGGAATCGTAAAGGGACATTAATTTAAAAGGCAGAATCAGAATCAAAACTCCTGTAATTTGTGCACAAGAGTTTTATTAACGAAGGACTAACACATAACTAATCTAAAAAACAAACATAAAATCACTCATACACAGTGTTGAGAAGGTTACTTTGGAAATGTAATAGGTTACAGATTACAAGTTACTTGATTTAAAATGTAATAAGTAGTGTAACTTTTCAATTGCTTTATTAAAGTAATGTAACATTACTTTTAATTACTTTTTGATTACTTTCCTAAATTTCTAATATTTTCAACTGTTAATGATTTTGAAACATTTAAACCAGGCAGAGTGAACCTTACAGTAGCGTTCAACACTGACTACTGTCAGACTTTCAAAATCCTTCATCACTTGAATTAAGATTATAATAAGTAAGGGATAATATACATCTTTATTTTGCGATTGCAACTGGCTGAATAGACATTACCTCACACAGCTGCTTGATAGATTATTTAGATGTTTCGTGTCAAAATTATTAGACACGAAACACTGATCTGAGTTGAAATATTTCAACACAAAGCTTCCATGAAGAAATTAGTTGCTAGCAAACGGCAAGTTCAAACTAGACATTTTAGGGATACAGTGTAGTCATACCAGTTTTCTCACACAACATTTTACCACATAAATAATTAAGTAGTAGTACTATTTTGTTAGTTATCTTATAATCCATTACAGTGTACAAAAAAATCAGCAGCTGCGTTTGTATGAAACAATGAAACAATAGAGCCACGATACCAGGATGACAGAATTAAGAAATTGTCCACATAATATTGAATAAAGCTTTAATATTTTATTAGCTAACCAAACGCAAAGCTTCCACCAAGAAAAATTATCAAGCATATAGCACTGACTTAAGTTGCCCTGAATGAGTCTGAGCTGTGTAATCATTTAATTTGAAGCACAGCCACCACAAATTCAGAGTTTTTTTTTTTTTACTTATTTTTTGGGGCTTTTTATGCATTTTATTGTGATAGGACAGCAGAGAGATGACAGGAAAGCGCTGGGAGGAGAGAGGGGAACGGGAATCGAACTCACGTCATAACAAAATCATAACATAAATAACATCATAACAAGAAATAGTTTAATAATAGCTATGATACTGGGTTTGAAATCAAATGTTTGCAAAGTTATGACAGAAAACACTAGCATCTAACAATGCCTAGGAAAAAACAATCTTAAAAAATAAGGTTTAGGCATAAACCCAAATAGGAAATAAAACAGTTATCGAATAAGCATGTGTCCTATTCTGTGTCCTAAACTCCTGAAACATTGGTCTCATTTTAGAGCAGTCAATGCAATTTATGAAGGAAAGTCAAATAAATCTGTAAGTGGGGGTGGATGTGTGAAAAAAAATCAGATGTAATCCCCTTTGTAATCACTGGCATTTTTCAAAAGTAACTGTAATTTAATTACACATTTTTTTTCTCAGTAACTGTAACTAATTACAGTTACATTTATTTTGTAATTAAATTACATAATTCCGTTACATGTAACTAGTTACTCCCCAACACTGGCTAATAAATAGTGCATAGTTGGTATACTACTCGTTCATTGAATCGCTGGCCACCTCAGTGATCAGCCGTAGAACAGTGATTCTTTTCAAATTCCCTATAAAATCACAATCAGTTCCCTTTGAGCTAAATTGCTTCCCTTACATCAGTTTTTATGTAAACTATTAAGGGCATAAATAAATTTTAAGAGAGAAAAATTATAGAAGAAAAGATTAAACTTTTGAGTCAATCCTATTTCTGACATAATGGCAGTACTTATTGAAATTTCAGTTTAAAAACATTCAACAACTTTTATTGACAGAAAAGATACAATGTCATTATGAGAAAGGAAAACGTAACATTTCCTTTTTTTCATTTTGGTGTATTTTTATACACACTCATATGATAACCAAATGGCTATATAGCTTTTGTTTTAATAATTATTAGTATTTGCCAGCAGCATAAATTCTTTATCTACTATAATATACAATTGTAATTTCTATTTCTTTATTTTCTTTTTATTTTCTGAGAGCTAGAATAAAACATAATCTGTTTATTTTTTGATTGTGTCCAGTTGAGAGCCCGTCATTGAGATGAATGGGAATGCTAATGAATAGACACTGTGCTGTACACCTCCTTGATACACACCCCAAAAACATTGATTTACAAACTGAACAGGACATACCTATTATCTGATTAATTTATAGGTATTTTGACAGAATTTGAATCAATGATTCCATTTGGGCTTTACTGGAGCCTTAAAAGTGTTTTAACCAAGTTTAACCTATTATGCTAACTTTAACAAGACATTAACATCCTAATAGTGCTAATATAGTGCTAATGCAGAAAAGCCTGTTTCCCAGGCTGTTCCAACAAGCTTACAATTCTCTAGGTTATTGTATGGTATAGCATTAAGATTTGCCTTCACAGAAATTACTAAAATTACTATGTTACAAAAACATTAATCAGAAAAAGCAACAGAAACAGATCCTTTTGTTGTGTAATTCAGTCATATAACCAGTGACAGTGGTCTTCAACCCTGTTCTAATGGGACATGTAAAATGTTAACTGTTTTGGTGCTTTAGAAACAGGGTTGAACACCATTAGCCAGTTTTCATGAAGACCCAGTGTAGTATTTTGATTGTGATGATGTTTTCTTCAGAAAATGGTTTGTACATCACTCACATCAGCTAGGATTGGACTATCATTGTTGAAGTGCGAATTCATGTATTACGTTCCTAATAAAAAGACTGTCTTAACAGGTGAGCAACAATGTTTTTACTTTCTGAGTAAAGATCTTTTGCATTCATATATATATGGTGCTTGGTGAGTCTTAAATTTAGACCCTGTACACATGCACACGTGTTCATATTTCTGTCACAGCGGCAGTGAGGTCCGATATTGTTTTCTTTCTTGACATGTTTTGAGTATTCCTCTTTCTCCATCCATTCTTCAGCTTTACTTATTCTCTTCATTATTAAATCTCCGTCATTCAGAGCTCCTGTAGCAGGTCGGCAGGGAAGAAGCCCAGTTTGCGACCAGTGCTGACCTTGAGATATCCATTCACCTCCTCTCCTTTCTTCACCACAATCTACAAACCAGCACAGAGTTAAACATGCTGTGATCTGAACAATCACTCAGTAAACTCTCACTAAACTGCCCCTAAAGACATTTTGATTTGCCTTTTCACATTTACTCAGGTACAACTTTTTTTTTTTTTTTTATCAGTGGTGCCACCCACCCTTATCTGCACTAATGAGATGATGATTGTCTAACAATATAGCTGTTCCATCAATACATATATCACATCATGATATTATATTTCCTCTTCAGTCGTTCTCTACGACGTTATGTCATAACTGACGTATTTGGGGTCTCCCTTGGGAGGCCAATCACCTCTGAATTCAACTGGAAAAGGCCAATGAAAATTGGCGAGTGGATTTTGCATGCCAAGCCACTCCCCCATACATACGGGTATATAAGATGGCGGCGTGCAACCACTCACTCAGATTTCTGCTTCGGAGCTTCACCTCGTTGCTGGAAGAAGACGGAAAATCATAAGGTTGGATTGCTGTTGCTGCGTAGCCGATCTTCAGTCACTTTGCATTCAGCGAGGAACCCCCTTGAGTGCACGCTTGTGCCGCGGTCCTTCCCTGGGCAAACCAGCTAAAAGAGCAAATTTCCAACAAAGCACGGTTGTTGAAAGTGTCTTTCGGGATGTCTTTCCGACCGTGCGCTTCTGGATGCAGTAGTTTTCTTACCTCCTCTGACGGACACGATCGCTGTCTCACTTGCCTGGGTCGTAAACACGCTGAGGCGGCGTTCGTGAATGGGTCGTTCATTGTGAATGTATGCCCATGGCCACACTTAGGTCCCGCCTCTCCTTTGTGAAGAGGCTGCCCTTGTCGGCTACCCAGCCTAGTTCGGCGGGCTCTAAGAGCTCCTCGGCTGCGCTGGTTAAAAGCAAGGGTGACCTTCGGATCACGGTTCGGAACGCTCTGTCGGGCCAGCCCCCACGGAAGTCTGAACCCTCCACTCGTGGTCCCGTTGAGCTGCCGAACGAGGGCGCCGGTTCGTCTCGCACAGATGAACCCAGCGTCTCCTTTGGCGCTCCCGAGGAGGATAAGATGTCTATCGTTGCATCAGAAGAGGGGCTTACGCCAGATGAGGCTGACGAGTCCGCTGAGAAGCCCCCCTCTGCGGTGGCTGCTTTGTCGGAGTCTGAGGCCGAACTGGCGGCCATGCTTCTCCGGGCGGCTAAGAGCATCGATCTGGAGGTGCCTAAAGCACCTTCACCCGAGCGCTCAAGGCTTGATGATTGGTTTCTGGGATCTCGTAGCGACGTTCCACCTCGCTCGACCCCGGTGCCTTTCTTCCCGGAGGTGCATGAGGAGCTTACTAAGACGTGGCGGGCTCCTTACACAGCTCGTTCTCGTCTGAGCTCCTCCCTCCTCACCACCCTGGATGGCGGTGCGGCCAGGGGGTACGTCGATGTTCCCCAGGTGGAGCGTGCGGTTGCGGTGCACTTGTGCCCGCAAAACGCCACCACCTGGAGGAATCGTCCTCGTCTCCCGTCCAAAGCTTGTAAGCTGTCGTCAGCCCTCGCTGCCAAAGCTTACAGTGCTGCGGGCTAGGCCGTGTCCGCTTTGCATGCCATGGCCATCCTGCAAGTCCATCAGGCCAAGACATTGAAACAACTGCACCAGGGTGGTTCTGACCCAAGGTTGATGCAGGAACTGCGCACGGCGACTGACTTCGCTCTCCGAGCGACGAAGGTCACGGCGCGGTCCCTTGGGCAGGTGATGTCCACTATGGTGGTCCAGGAGCGCCATCTCTGGCTGAACCTGGCGCAGATGAGTGACGCCGACAAAGTTCGCTTTCTCGACGCACCGATCTCCCAGGCCGGCCTTTTCGGCGACACCGTCAAGGACTTTGCCCAGCAGTTCTCGGCGGTCCAAAAGCAGACGGAGGCAATTAAACACATCCTGCCCCGGCGTGAGTCCACCAAACCGTCAGGTGCTCGTCCCCCGTCTGCTCGTCGTCGAGGGCGCCCCCCTGCGGCCGCAAAAACACCTGCTCCGCCTTCTGCGACAACTTCCACAGAGGAAACCCCTCTGCCTAGGCGTCGAGCCGGCCGCAAGGGGGCGGCGCCGTCCGGTCAGGGCACTGCTAAGAACACCCGCAAACCCGCGAAGCGGTCCTGACTCGGACGGCCTGGAGATGGAGGAGATTGCTCGTCGGGGGACATTCACATCCAGTTCCCCCCCCTCCCGGGGGAGGGCCGGGAGGGGGTGACTTCGCTGCTGCTGCCGACCTTCGGGTCGGTGGTACCCAACCACTCACAAAAAGAGCAATTTTCTCAGTCTCTGGGCCTCTGGCCCCGAGCTGTAAATTTGAGCGACGTTTTGCCTCCTCAGGTGCAGACTCAGAGCTTGTTTTCACGGGAACCAGGGGCGAAGGTAGGAGCTGTTTACCGCAGCGTCACTCTTCTTCAGAATGCTTTGTCTTCTGGGTTGGGTCACCTCCCCCCCCCCAGGCTGCCCCGCCCAGGGTACGCCGGGGATTGTTCCGTTGATCCCACTTGTTCGGAGTCTGGCAGCGTGGTTATCACTCCCCAGCCCGTCTCGTTGGTTGATCCGGACAGTCCGGCTCGGCTATGCGATCCAATTCAAACAGCGCCCACCCAGATTCAGGGGCATCCTTTCCACCTCTGTCCGTTCGGACATGGATGCCTCTGTGCTGCGTGCGGAGATTGCGGTTCTTCTGGCAAAGAACGCAATCGAGCTGGTCCCTCCAGCCGAGATGAATTCGGGGTTTTACAGCCCCTATTTCATCGTACCCAAGAAGTCCGG
Source organism: Labeo rohita (assembly GCF_022985175.1). Classification (NCBI taxonomy): domain Eukaryota; kingdom Metazoa; phylum Chordata; class Actinopteri; order Cypriniformes; family Cyprinidae; genus Labeo; species Labeo rohita. The sequence continues at coordinate 32,584 of NW_026129056.1, forward strand.
CGGGTTACAGCCTATCCTGGATCTTCGGGTTCTGAACCGGTCCCTCCACAGGCTACCGTTCAGGATGTTGACGGCGAAGCGCATTCTGTCAGCATGTGCTGATTCGAACAGACAATGTTCCGACGGTAGCGTATATCAACCGGCAGGGTGGTTTACGCTGCCGTCGCATGTCGCAACTCGCCCGCCATCTCCTCCTGTGGAGTCAGACGCGGCTCAGATCGCTGCGAGCCGTTCACATTCCGGGAGAGCTGAATCGTGCAGCCGATGCGCTTTCACGACAGCTCACTCGTCCCGGAGAATGGCGACTCCACCCCCAGGTGGTCCAGCTGATTTGGAGTCGATTCGGAGAGGCTCAGGTGGACCTGTTCGCCTCCCCGTAATCCTCCCACTGCCGGCTTTTCTATGCCCTGTCCGAGGCTCCCCTCGGCAGGGACGCGCTGGCACACAGCTGGCCCCGGGGTCTCATCAAGTACGCCTTTCCCCCAGTGAGCCTCCTTGCACAGACACTGTGCAAGATCAGGGAGGACGAGGAGCAGGTCTTGCTGGTTGCGCCTTATTGGCCCACCCGGACCTGGTTTGCCGACCTCATGCTCCTCACGACAGCCCCTCCCTGGAAGATTCCCCTGAGAAAGGACCTTCTTTCTCAGGGGATGGGCGCAATTTGGCACCCGCGTCGCGACCTCTGGAACATCCATGTGTGGCTTCTGGACGGGACTCGGCAGACCTCACTGGCCTTCCCCAGGCCGTGATTGATACCATCATTCAGGCTAGAGCCCCCTCTACTAGGCAGGCCTATGCCCTGAAGTGGGGTCTGTTCGCTGATTGGTGTTCCTCCCATCGGGAGGATCCACAGAGATGCTCGGTCGGTGTGGTGCTTTCCTTCCTTCAAGATAAGTTGGAGCGGAGGCTGTCCCCCTCCACTTTAAAAGTATATGTGCCGGCCATCGCTGCATACCATGATGCGGTCGATGGCCTGTCCCTCGGGAAGCATCATCTGATCGTCAGGTTCCTCAGAGGTGCCAGGAGGCTAAATCACCCCTCGCTCGCACCTCATCCCCTCTTGGGACCTCTCCGTTGTGCTGTTAGGCCTTCGGAGGGCCCCCTTCGAGCCGCTTGCATCAGTCGAGCTGAAATACCTGTCTTTAAAGACATCGCTCCTGATCGCGCTCACATCCATCAAGAGGGTGGGGGACCTGCACGCCTTCTCTGTCAGCGAGTCGTGCCTCGAGTTCGGTCCGGCTGATTCTCACGTGACCTTGAGAACCTGGCCTGGTTATGTGCCCAAGGTTCCCACCGCTCCCTTCAGGGATCAGGTGGTGAACCTGCAAGCTCTGCCCTTGGAGGAGGCAGACCCGGCCTTGTCGTTGCTATGTCCCGTTCGTGCCCTGCGCACTTACGTGGACTGCACCCGGAGCTTCAGACGCTCCGAGCAGCTCTTTGTTTGCTTTGGAGGACAGCAGATGGGGAAGGCTGTCTCCAAGCAGAGGTTGGCCCATTGGGTGGTTGATGCCATCACCCTGGCTTACCAGTGCCAGGGTGAGCCGTGCCCCCTGGGAGTTCGAGCCCACTCCACTCGGAGTGTCGCCTCCTCCCATGCGTTGGCGCACGGCGCCTCTCTAGCAGACATCTGTAGAGCTGCAGGCTGGGCGACACCAAACACCTTTGCGCGGTTTTACAACCTCCGCGTTGAGCCGGTTTCCTCCCGTGTGTTAGGTAACATCAGGTAATTTGCAGGTGGACGGCTCGGTGTCGGCTTGCTGCGCCATTCCTATTGGATCCGTGCGCCATTTCCAGTTGTTCCCCTAGGTGAACCCTGGATCCTCCTGGCCCCCTCAGTCCGGATTAGAGCAGAGTTTCTGGATTGTGTCCGGTAGGGGGTTCCTTCACCCCTCCCGGTTGTGGCCTTATTTTTCTATAAGTTCCCATTCTCATCTTCACATCTTCATATCTTCCTTCTTCCACTTGACTTTTCAAGTGTCTCCGTCCCCCCAACGCTTGCTTCAGTCACCTGGCACCCCTGGAAGGCCCGGTTCTCTGGCCTTCAGGGCGTTGGGAAGGTTACGTATTGAGACTCGCCTGTCCTGACACGCTTGCCTGTCAGCATCTGCGTCTCAAATCACGTAGCACAGTTCAGAATTGTGGCGTTTTCCAGAGGAGACCCCAAATACGTCAGTTATGACGTAACGTCGTAGAGAACGACTGAAGGGGAACGTCTCGGTTACATCTGTAACCCTCGTTCCCTGAAGGAGGGAACGGAGACGTTACGTTCTCTTGCCACAATTCGGGACTGCGCTGGGGGGCTCGGTTTCGGGTCAGCTCCTCAGCTTAAATCTGAGTGAGTGGTTGCACGCCGCCATCTTATATACCTGTATGTACGGGGGAGTGGCTTGGCATGCAAAATCCACTCGCCAATTTTCATTGGCCTTTTCCAGTTGAATTCAGAGGTGATTGGCCTCCCAAGGGAGCCCCAAATACGTCAGTTATGACGTAACGTCTCCGTTCCCTCCTTCAGGGAACGAGGGTTACAGATGTAACCGAGACGATTTTAATCCAGGAGCATTTCACTTCCTGATATATTTCCCACATGTTGAACAGAACCACATGCAAATAACATTAAAGAACTCTAACCTTGTGCAAAAAAATAAATAAATAAAAAAGCTGTTTTCACCCACCCTCTCACCAAAAACCTTTTATGCCTTTTCTCTGGTTTACCTCAATATATAAATTGAGAAGTTGTTTGCATTGAAAAGTCAACAGAAAGCAGCTCTGTGCACTGTCCTGTACATAAATAACTCATTTGCCATGATAACTTAACATAAAAATAACTATGAACGTGTTATAGTAGGCTGTTTTTATATTCATAACAAAAGCATTACTTAGCTCTTTAGCCACATTTTCTAGATTTTTTTTTTAAGTTTTGTGTAGGAGGATGTGTTATTTTGATATGTCCCATGCACTGCTCATTAAATTTGAACGAGAGTAGAATATAGTCAAATCACAAAATTTAAAAATTAATTCTCATTAATATTTAGTTAAATAAAAGACTATTCAATCTGAGTGTTGACCGTTTGGTAATAAAAACAATATTTTATTTAATTAAAAAAAATAAATTAAAAAAAATTTGTCCATGTCCCTTGAATGGTTGTCCACACTGTCATATTGGGGAATCCGCCCCTTTAAGGAAACACCATTCCCTTTAGTGACATTTGGACAACAGAATTTTTTTGTCTCTTCAGTGGCGGGAATTTCAACGGTTGAGGTAAGTTGTTGACTTTTAAATTGACAAATTTTCTTTTGTATGAGTTTGCTTACTTGCTTTTCCTAAGCTTAACATGTCCACCCTGTCGGCATAAAATATTCTAATGGCCAGAAGTCATTAGAATACAGTATTTTCAAAATATGTAAGTTTAAATATACCAAATTCTCTTCAACAACCAGACTATTTACAGTCGCTAGTCACAGTTTGTTGTAAGCTAAAATGCTAACTGAAGCTCAAAATGTCCACCCTGTCATTGTTCCAAAATGTCCATCCTGTCAGCCACTTACACATGACAGGGTGGACATAACATTCATTTGTAGTTAATATTGCTAAAAACTAAAATGAATATTATTTATTATTATATAATGTTTTTTTGAAGTTGAATAAATGTATCATCATCATATTTTGTCATGCTTTGTGTGTTCTGCTTTATGTGTCCACCCCGTCATGTGCTGGTCCACCCTGTCATCTTGACATTTTAAACTAATATTTTAAATAATAATTTAATCATATTTATACAGTCCAGTGTGTTCAATAGCTAGGTGTGGGGGCAATATATAACTGCATCCAAATATCTGTCACACCCCTGGACTCTTTAGTTGGTTTCTACCATCACTTCCCCCTGCAGCTCTGTGTGTTTTGGTATCTCCCTCATTGTCTGCACCTGTGTTTGTAATCAGTCTGTGTGTATATATAGCGTGTGTTTCCCCTTTTCGTTTGTCGGACGTTAATGTTACCTCCCAGTGTTTCCAGTGTTCCTTGTGGATTATTAAAGATATTTCGTTTCATTACGTCGTTGTTAGTCTGTTCCTGCCTGAAGCGTGACAGAACGTCCGACCAACACAGTTTTTTTTTTTGTGTATTCCCCCCCGTTTTGTTTATCATTCGTTTTCCAGTCTTTTGTTTCCGTTGTGTGTTTATTATGTATCACATCCGACCAGAATTCATCCTCCTCTAGCTGAAGCAGGGGGATTTACCGCTCGAGGGATATACCATCATGTTCCAGCTTGTAGCTCACACCACCAGCTACCTGGACGACGCACTCTGTGCGTTTTATAACGCCAGCCTCAACGCGTCATGCAGAGCGCCGTCGTCTGAAGACGGCCCTCGAGCGGATTTTGCCGCGTTTGTGGAGTGGACACTGGCGAGAAACCGATCCTCATTCCCCGCCTGTTCCATGGATAATCTCACCAGTGCCACTCCAGACCCAGAACCCAGCCAGCCACCCCGACCCGCGGAATCCCAGCCAGAGCCCACCAATGACGGAGAGCTACAGCCCGCCGCGACCAGCGTGCCATCGCTGAGAGGAGCGACAGAGCAGCTGATCACCACGGAGCCTGAGTTGCACGAGCCGTCAGATCAGGTGCGTGAGCCGGCCACAATGACCGCGACGGTGGAGGGGTCAGTGGAGAATGAGAGTGCTGAGGACAGCATTACCCATTGCACCACCGCTGAGGGTGAGCTGAATTGGATTTTGGGATATACCTGATAATTCTGAGGATGTTAATACTGGACTCTCTGTAATTTCCGAACTATCTACCTGTTCTGATTTCCCACCCACCCACCCTCCCTCCCTCCCTCCCTCCCTCCCTCCCTCCCTCCCTCCCTCCCTCAGTCTAAGAACCATAATGTTTCAACCATGCCACCACTGCTGCCTGTCAGTCCCTCTAATAATAATAATAATAATACATTTTATTTAAAGGCGCCTTTCATGGCACTCAAGGACACCTTACAAACAGAAATAAAACAATTACATTAATTAAAAAAAAACAAACAAAAACAATGCAACAGACAAGATAAAATCACATAAAAGCCTGCCTAAAACAAACAAACATGTCTTTAGACGAGATTTAAAAACTGGAAGACTTGAACTGTTGCGAACCTCAGCAGGAAGTGCGTTCCATAAAAAAGGTGCCACATAACCAAAAGCTCATGATCCCATAGAAGCTGTCCGTGTACGTGGAAGTACAAGAGTAACTGCCGAAGAAGACCTTAAGTTACGTGATGGAATTTGTACATGGAGAAGATCCAAAAGATATGGAGGTGCCAAGTTGTTGAGTGCTTTATAAGTTAAAAGTAAAATTTTTAAATTTACACGGAATTTAACTGGAAGCCAATGCAAATTTTGTAAGACAGGAGTGATATGTTGGGAAATGGAAGTTTTGGATATAACCCGAGCAGCGGCATTTTGTACCAACTGTAATTTCTGGAGTGCTTTTGAAGGAAGCCCGTAAAATAAAGCATTGCAGTAATCAATTCTTGAAGTTACAAGAGCATGCACAAGAGTAGCCGTGCTCTTCGTTGAAAGAACGGGACGTAAACGATTGATATTCCTAATATGAAAGAATGCAGAACGGGTAACACTATTAATATGAGCTTCAAAAGACAATGTTTGATCAAAGATGACTCCCAAACTTTTAACCTGATTGGACAATGGAACCTTAAAATTATCAATTAAAACAGAAGAAATATTTGACTTACCTAATATAGTTTTTGTACCAACAAGAAGAATTTCTGTTTTACTATTATTCAGTTTGAGAAAATTACGTGAAAACCAAACTTTTAATTCTTCGAGGCACTCAACAAGAGCAGAAGGAAGAAACGTTGAAGAAGGTTTAGAGGAGAGATAAACTTGGGTGTCATCTGCGTAGCAATGAAATTGAATATCATGCTTCCTAAAGATAGTGCCTATAGGAAGAAGATAAATAAGAAACAAAAGAGAGCCCTGTGGAACACCAGTGACAACTGGAGTAGTGGTTGATTGAAACTGTTTAAGTTGTACAAATTGTGTCCGGTCTGTAAGATAAGAACGAAACCAAGAAAGGACTGTACCAGTAATTCCAATAGATTCCAATCTGTTTAATAATATAGTGTGTGAGACGGTGTCAAATGCTGCGCTAAGATCCAGAAGTATAAGAATTGATAAAAGTCCAGAATCGGCAGCTAGTAGCAAATCATTTGATATTTTTACAAGTGCGGTCTCAACACTATGCTGAGAACGAAACCCAGATTGGAACCGTTCAAATAAACTATTACTGGAAAGATGACCACGAAGCTGGGAAGCAACAATCTTTTCAAGAATTTTAGACAAAAATGGCAAATTGGAAATTGGATGATAATTGTCAAAATTACTTGAATCAAGCCCTGGTTTCTTAAGAATAGGGGTTATCACTGCAGTTTTAAAACCAGTAGGAACAATACCAGAAAGAAGTGAAGCATACATGATGTCTGTAATTACAGAAGAAAGAAAAGGTAAGCCAACTTTAACCAAGTGAGTCGGTAATGGGTCCAGTTGACACGTGACAGATTTAGATTTTTGTACAATATAACATACTACTTCTACAGTAGGTACATTAAAGGTAGAAAAGGTAGAAACACAAGATAAAGATAGTACTTGACCAGAGGAAGTGTTACAATCAGAGTTAGGTGGAACCATTTGCTGATGAATTAATTCAATTTTCTTATTAAAAAAGAGCATAAATTCTTCACACAATTCAATAGAATAAGTATGAGAATTTGAAAACTCAGTTGGCTTTAAAATAGTGTTAATCAAAGAGAAAAGTGATTTTGTGTTTCCCGCATCAGATCCTATTAGACCAGCATAATAATTCATTTTTGCAGTGGAAAGTGCAGACTTATAAACTTTCATATGGTCAGCATACAAATCTTTATGAACCACTAGTCCAGTCTTAGCACATAATCGCTCCAATCGACGACCCTTGACTTGTAGATGACTAAGTTCGGGTGTAAACCAGGGTGCAGAGTTGACAAACGAAACATTCCTGGTTTTCAATGGAGCACAAACATCAAGGATCATTTGCAGATGGTCATTATAATGCTGGACTAAATCATCAAGAGTCCAAGGGTAGTTGATACATGGAAGTGTGGAAAAACATTCTGTGAGCACTGAGACATCAATGTTCTTAATATTGCGAAAAGTAATGGCACGGCTCAGATTAGACTTAGATATAGATAAAACAACATTAAAAGACACCAACATGTGATCAGACAGTGATAAATCGGAAGTAATAAAATTACCTGGGATCACACCTGAACAACAGACCAAATCCAAAGTATGACCTTTTGAATGAGTAGGCACCTTAATAAATTGCTGCAATCCAAAACTATCCAAACATGATAAAAACTCCTTTGAACATGAACTTTCTGCATCGTCCACATGGATATTAAAGTCACCAACCAAAACTACATTAGGGGACAAGGAGCAGAGAGAAGTTAAAAATATAGAAAATTCCTTTAAAAATACAGGATTGGCCTTTGGAGGCCTGTACACAACAGCAAGAATGGTTGGAACAACTCCTTTAATTTGCAAAGCAACTGATTCAAATGATGTGCATTCTATTTCAGGAACAGTGATAACTTTCCATTTCTCCTTATGCAATATTGCAAGCTCCCCGCCACATCCTACATGTCGTGGTTTGCTAGTAAAAACATATCCAGGAGGAATAGAATGGTTTAAATGAAAAAAGTCATTACTTTGTTGCCAAGTCTCCATTAAGCAAAAGAAATCGAACTTACGATCAGTCAGCAGGTCAAACACAAAAGGCCCTTTGTTGGACAGTGATCGAATATTCCACAATCCGAATAAAAGATCGTTCTTACCGGTGTTTATAGTAGTCGCCTTAGTTAGCTTTGCTAACAAACTGGGATCCACAGTACGAGTATGTTTCCTGCGAGGACGAGGGTTCGAAGACCAAAAGGATGGAACTGAACTCGTAGAGTCAATTTGAAAGCTCCGGCGTGATCCACGGTGAACATATTTACGGCGTGGTATATAAACAATATCCTGATGTAAGTACAAGGCAGGTGGAGGTTGGCCGTGATGAACACGTAGCTGCAACAGTTCCGCTGCCGAGTATTGATAGAGAGAAGACACAGGACGAAGAATTGAAGAAAGAGTAATCCCCACAGCTGCAAGCCACAAAAGTAATTTCAAGAACACCATAGCCGCGGCTGAGAGGAAATCCGACTAGCGAACGACTTCCAGACAGGTATTAGTCCAGACAGGTAATATAATCCAGCAACGTCCGTGCAATGTCGCATGCAATCTCCAGATAGCAGCGAAAATCTCGTCCAACATACAAAATTTGTATAAAATGAAATAGTCTAAAATCTAAAAATCTAAGAATCTTCCTCAGAGCAGCGGCTGCTAATAGCGCCAGCGTTCACCCCGGAAGTGACTCTACTCACCCTCAGCCCACCATCTGTGCGGTGGGTTCGCCGCAGGTCTGCCAGTCACCAGCGACGTCATGGCTGGAGGATCCCTCATCTCCGCCTTCAGCCTCTGAGTCCTGGACTCCACCTCGGCCCTCCGATCCTGCGGCTCCACCCCGTCTCTCAGCTCCCTTGTCTCCACCGTCGCCCGTCGGTCCACCAGCTCCACCGGGCTCCATCGTCCTTTCGGCTCCGCCCCGGTCTGTCGTCATCCCACCTTCGCCTCAGGATTCTACTCCTCCGGCTGCGCCTCGTCGCTCCATCCCACCGGCTCCATGGAACTCCTCCATCCCTCTGGCACAGCCTCAGCCCTCTGTCGCTCCGGCTCCGCCGCGGACCTCCGGATCTCCGTCTCCGCCTTGGTCGCCAGAGCCTTGGGCTCCACCTGGTCCCTCCGGATCCTCGGAGTCGCCAAGGATCATCGGCTCTCTCCGCCTCGGGCTCTACCACCACCTGCTCCGCCTCCGTCGGTCAGCCCCATGGAGTCGTTAGCCTTTCCTCCACCATGGCTCCTCCCTCCATCGGCTCCACCGTGGGGTTCCATCATGGCTGCGGTCTGGGTCTCACCTGGCTCCTCCTGCTCCAGCCCCCTCCTGTCACCTCCTTGGCTCCTTCCTCCGTCATCACCTCCATGGAATATTCCGTCACCACCCTGGACTCCATCTTTTGCCCTCCTCCCGGGAGTCCGTCCTCCGCCGAAGCCCCCTCCAAAGACTTTGTACATTTTGTTTTCCCTGTTTGTCAGCGCAAGGACGCGCCTTCCGGGAGGGGGAGGTAATGTCACACCCAACTCTTTAGTTGGTTTCTACCATCACTTCCCCCTGCAGCTCTGTGTGTTTTGGTATCTCCCTTATTGTCTGCACCTGTGTTTGTAATCAGTCTGTGTGTATATATAGCGTGTGTTTCCCCTTTTCGTTTGTCGGACGTTAACGTTACCTCCCAGTGTTTCTTGTGGATTATTAAAGATATTTCGTTTCATTACGTCGTTGTTAGTCTGTTCCTGCCTGAAGCGTGACAATATCAGTTTTCTCCAAATAAGAAAAAATACATGTGCAAATGTGTTTCTTTAAAAACACTTGGTTTACATAAATATGTTATGTATTTATCATTTAAAAGCAAACAAATAACCCTGTTCAGGAAAGTGACATTATACCTTTCAGAAAATATAATTTTCATCTTACTATTGCATTGAAGACATGTTTAACAGTAATATATATGCCCATGACAAGGTGGACATGTCTTATGGTTTATGCTTTGAATAATGACCCATAGTTATGTAAAAAATGTGTGGGAGCTCAGCTAATATGTTTCTATAGTACTTGAGTGTCTACTATTTATGATATGATATAAAGCGAATGGGAAATTAAGACCAACATTTTTGAGTATTATGAGGGTTGGAATGCACTCTATGGTGATATTGACCCAATATCATTCACTCATCTCATCACACAAGATACACACTGACCTGATCTTTCTTCAGGGTAATCTGGCCCATCTCTCTGTTTCCCACAAAAGAGCGTGTCACTTTATACACCCTCTCGCCGGCTCTCACCCTGATGATGTAAGTCATGGGCAAGTATCCTGTCTTCTCCCCAATCTTACCCTAGAGAAAACACACACACACACACACGCACACACAGATTAAAGCATATCCGGACTAGTATTTACTTTAAAGGTAATACCTTGATCCAGCTTGTTGATAAAGCACAACAATAGCCGTTTCTCAATATGATATAAATCACAAGTCTGCCTCTTTTTGTTAAATGTCAGTTTTAATAAACAATAATAGTCATTATAAAAGTATAAGTACAGAGAGGCTTATATAAGAGGAAATAAAGACCAAAGCAAACAATTCAGTCAGATGTATATGCTACAAAGTCAGCACTGTACTACAGTAAAGATCAAAGTAAAAATAAACTTAACAAAACGACACGCCTGGAGCTCACATCTCTGAAATCGGCATAGTGAATTTTCAAATAGGTGCTATCTTTATAAATAAACCTTTGATTTGAGTTTTAAACAACTACATACTCACCTAAAAAAATGTACAACTACATTTCATGACCCAGTAACAGTAATATTTTGTAAATGATGCAGGGTTTGAGTCTATGTCGTTTCACAAGTCCACAAGAACAGACAAGAATGCATATTGAGAAACAGCTATTGTCTGTGTGAAAATATAAAACTATAAAGCACACTTGTATGTTTTTGTGTTTGCCCACTCTGGTTTAAATAAGCCCAACTCACACAAACAGGATGGCAGAATGAGTGAAGGAGACGTTTTATCCCAGGGTTGCCAGGTTTTCACAACAAAACCTGCCCAACTGCTACTCAAAAGTAGCCCAAACAGATTTTGAGGGGGTTACCCAGGAAAAATCACGTTCTGGGGGGCAAAATACACTTTTTTTGGCGGCATTCCCCAGGTAAAATTAGCATTCAAGGGGGTAAATATTACGTTATTGGGGTCACTTCAAACCGCGGATATAAAGTAGACCAATTCCTCGGGAAAACCACAAACTTGGCAGCGCTGCTTTATCCCCTTTTAGCATGCCCAAGTGCCGATTCTATTCAACCAATCACCATTTTGCAGTGAGTTTAGCTCCACCCTTTTGGTACATTTTGCTATGCTGGGTACCCCAACAGAAGAGAGGGTGCTCGCTGCAGAGCCAAATGAGAGGAGCTGGAGCTCTAGCTCCACCTCGCTTGAGGTAATGGGTGGAGATAGACACCTAACCACACCCTAACTCTACCTCTTACCCTATCCTAAACATAACTCCACCTTTAGTTCACACAGAGGTGGAGCTGGACACCCAGAGAGGGGGAGCTGGAGGCCATTTGGCTCTGCAGTGACCAGTAATTGCAACAGAAGGGTGCCAAAAAAGTGGTATGGTACGGTTTGCTATTTTGGTACCATTCACAACTTCTGACAATGGAAACAGAAGTTTCCAAAAGTGAATATTAAAGTTTTATTCAAATAGGTTTCAAGAGCTGGCAAGCTCATCCAACACTCATGTAATCAATACCAAATCCAGGGCATGCACCTGTTCAGAAGCCCTTCTGCGTGCCTTGCTTATGTTAGTCATTTAAATCATTCTAGTGTATATGCTTAACACTAATTCAATCTGCAGTGCATTAAGAAAACAAATAACTGGCTCACTAACTTCACACGTTATTTGTGTAAAAACCTAACACATCATTATATGATCAGATATGATATAAGTCCAACTTTATGTCTGAAGATCTCAGACAAACTAAAACATGAATTACAGCTATACTCTCAGCCTTTGTATCTCTTTCATTCATATTTTCTCTTATTTTGAATAATTGTATTTGTGTGTGACCAATAATGATTTTAGCTCTGCATGTGTCCTTGATAAATATTGTAATCCTTTTTGGTGAGAAGGCTTCTGTTGAGATATGAAAGATCATTTTACTTCCAGCAAAAGGAACTCACCCTCCACCACTCCTCATTGGAGTCATCCAGCACTGTGATACGATCTCCTGGACTGAAACACAAACACACACATATACATTCAACACACCTGACCAGATTTTCAAATGAAACAAATAAATAACTTATGATGCTTACAACTATGCATGAATGTTATGGCTAAACAGAAATGTTAACAAAAATGTGCATAGACTCACTGGAAGTCCAGGTCATCTTTCTCAATGGCTTTAAAGCGATACAAAGCCATATAATAGTGAGACTGACTGAACGTCTGCTGCTGCTTCTTGTTCTGAAAACATCAACACCAACACCAGCAGCCGGTTACAGGGTTTTATTTGCCTTTTATTTGCATGTACTACCTGCACATGTTCAACAAAAGTCTCTCACAGTTATAGATATTTGTTTGAATTTCCCACAGAAGTCCCAAAAATTGGGGTTGTAAAAAAAGAATACATTATTTTCCTTCTGCTTCCTCTGCATTGTGTCAGTGGAACCCTAATGACATCTGGCACACTGATGTGGGTTCAGAAAAACTACCAATCTAAACCCAGTGGGCCTCATTCATGAAACACGAGCAAGATGATTTTTTGTGTAAATCGTTTGTGAAGCCGATCTAACGTAAACTTTTGAATTCATGAAAATGTTCGTATTTTCAAAATGTTAGTTGGTATGCAATGAAGTGCAGTATTTAGGGGTGTGTTTCAACCCCTAACCCATCACCATGAGAAATAGTAATAGTGATCATGATATGTGGCTTAGTAAGCATCACTAATAACAAGTAAAAACTACCCAAGTTAAAACAAGCACCAAATCACAAGACCAACAGAAGGGCACACAAACAGGTACACAAATTTAAACTCAAAATGAATATTCTAGACACAATCAGGGTCAGAACAATTAAGTTTATAAAGGCTGCATAAAGTTGACAAACCAGTCCATGCAACTTTTAAAAGTTTTTGAAAGGTAAATGCAAATGTTTGTTGGTTTGACACAGCATTAGCACTAGTGCAGCAACTCTTTACCTTGTCATCTGTTGCTGTTTTGTCTTTCTTGTCCCCATCTTGCTTTCCTAAAGGATAAAGTGTGCCCATTCAAAATATCTTTTTGCAATTAATGAATATAAAAGCCACTGTAAATAGAAACATTTTTTTTTTCCATTTAAAAAGCTGTCATCATAGCATACTAAGTGCAGACTTTGTGTCATCATGGCAGATTTTTTAGTGCTCAAATTGCCTGTCATTTCTATGACTAACTGGAAGAGTCTACCTATTTGCATGTGATGTATTGTTGGTGACAGTACGCTTAATGTGTATGTTGCCTGTTTGGAAGTTTGTTGCGCTAGGGCTGCACTGGAAGGTTCTGATTGCACTGCAAACTTATAAATAGTAACTTCTGATAGCACTGATGTTAGCACCACTCGACATCTGGGAGGCTACAAAAGCGGAGTTGAAAGATGAGCATTTGGGGATCAAGCTTTCCAGACTGCATGTTGCCAGACTGTCAAGTTCCCACTGTCAGTGGGCTAGAGAACAAAGAGCAGAATGGTAGGTCAATGATGGAATTAGAATCTGTGGAGTTCACCGGAGGTCATGCTGAAGCCTGACTTAACCCTACAGTAAGGTTTACAAAGCTACTTGAGATCACCTCCCATTCTTGCCTTTTCCTCGGTTTTCCATCAAGAGGTGTCAAGATGAGAAAAGACAAGAAGACAATTGTGTTGTCTATCTGAACCATCAGTGGTGAGTGTGATCATGGCCCATTCTAACATTGGAATCAAATATATTTTATTCCATACTATATTTTATATAGTAATTCTGAAAGAAAATGTTCACTCTGCCAAATTTCTTTCAGAATTACTCCAAAATATATTTGATTCCAATGTTAGAATGTTTGCTAGATTTGGTTGCTTTGAACGAAACAGCATATTATCCTCTATGGTTCACACTGTTGTCCAGATATTCATGAATATCAATGTAGGCCTACTGTTGGACCATTGCCCAGCGGTAGGTCTAGCTAAGTTATCTGTGCAGTCTAACAGCTGCTTTGGTCTGTTACATTGACTTTATATAAAAAAACCTCTTGGAATTTGGAACAATGTTTATATAGACAAATAAATCCAGCCCATACAAAAATGTACGTTTGAAGAACATAATGCATTAAATACTGAAACAGCACATACAAGTCAAATATGTACAATACGGAGAAAGAATTGAATGAGATACTGTAATGAAATGACAAGCAAAAGTTAGATTACGGATGTGCAAACAAATTAAATTAATAACAGTAGAGATGTAATCTAATCTAATTCAAGTGCACAGAAAGAGTAATTTTCATGTCCCTCACTTTCAGTTCCCAATCTTGTGGATTCCTATTGAGATGACTGCATTTCTCCTGTGAAATTTTACTGTACAGAGAACAAACAATGAGCCACCTCTGCTGTAACTTACCCTCACCACCCTCTTCATCCTCTTTTGGTTGTTGAGCTT
>NW_026129056.1:47511-92950 GCF_022985175.1 Labeo rohita
CAAATTCATCATTCAGTATGTTCAGTTTTAACTTTTGTACAATTTTCTTCAGTCTGAAAATTTCTTGATCAGTGAAACTATTTGCATCTTTCTCTCTCATCAACATTCTAGCAGAACTAATAAATAATTCACGATCAGGGAAATAGTCTTCCACTGTCACCCCTTTCATTCCTTTGGTTGTTTGCAGGAATTTTCTAATTTTCTCAGGTGTATAAGCACTTCTAACAGATCTTTTCTGTGACAGTGAATTCACAGACTCTGAAGATTCACTTTCACTTTCTGGGGCAGACTCATCAATGTTACTTATATCTGATTCCATCTGAATTGCAGAATTTTCAGCACTTTCCCTTAACGTCTCATCTCCAGTTACTTTCCTTGCTCTCTTCCAGTGACCTTTTTTCTTCATTTTCCGTTTTACTGCAGGTGTCTTAAACACACTTTCATCATCTACCATATCAGTATCTCCCTCATCTTCGACTCCAACCAAATTAACATCATTACTTGTTTTTTCAGTTTCATTCACCACATTTCTCAAATTTCCTTTACTACATTCTCCATTATCATTTCCATCTGTTTTACCTGCAACAACACTTGATCCTTCACCAGTTTCTGACTGTCTCTGTTCATCATTTCCATCATCATTTGCCTGCTCTTCATTTCTATTTTCATTCTGAAGCAATACCAAATTCTGCTTCTCAGGACATGCACGAACTACATGGCCTTCGCATCCACATCCAAAGCACTTCATATTTTCTGAAGTTGCATAAATCACATAGTCATAGTTGTCCACCCTAAATTTCATGGCTAGATTTAACTCCTCATTTTCATTTTTTAAAATCATGTGTGTCTGCCTCCTAAATGAAACTACATGTTTCAATTGAGGTGATTTGCAACCCAGCGAAATCTTTCTGATCTTAGACACCACCTTACCATGTCTCATTAGTTCTCTTTCAATCATATCATCTCTAATAAATGGTGGTACATTTGAGAGCGTAATCTTTTTTGCTGGCTGGGCTAAAGGCAACACTGATGTAAACACATTATTAACGACAATCCCTTTCGCTACAATGTCATTCACTTTGTCCACATTATCCAAAAAGAGCACTACAGCACTATTCATCCTAGCTGCAGACAATATACTAGCGTAACCAACAACTTCAGCAACCGCGATCGTACATTCTTCAACAGAGCAGCGCTCCGCGGGGATGACTTTAATGCCATGCCTCCGCGTTAAGTTATCCAAACTTTGAGACGCTGCCATGCCGACCAGCTCACGCTGATCGACAGCGCTTTCAGTCAGCACGTCAAAATCACTTAACAAGATGCTCACCAAGCAAAAGCCAATACAAACAAACAGCAAAAGACAGAAAAAAAGGTAGAAAAACTCACTCCTTGCAATAGCGTTCTCTTCCACACACTCACGCTAGCTCCGCCCACTCACTCCCAGCATGCACTCAGAGAGAGAGAGAGAGAGAGAGACAGAGAGAGACAGAGTGCATTTAAAGTGCATTATCCTAACTCTTCACAACTTCTTACATATGAAAAACAAGTCATTCTAAGGAAATGTGTTTATCATGTTTTCAGAGGCTGCAAAAACATTTGAAATATCACTCTTGTAAACTGGCAGATGAAGACTGTAATACCAAGGATGAACACAAGATGACCTCATAGGATAAGGAATCTTTTCAACTCTAATCCTATCTCATTCTCATTGCGTCAGAATGGCTTAAAAGCATTTTGATTTTTTTAACCCTTTCATTGCTGTGACACTTCAATCCAAACTGGTACAGGGATACTGTTAATGTATGTGCCCGCTGGGCACCGTTCTTCTGATGGCACCAGGGTTGCAGATGCGCTGGCGGCGAGGGCCCGTCATCGCTGCTTGCAGCTATATTTATTTATTTTTATTTTTTTTTCGACTATCCGGGGGTTTTGGGGGCTTTAACATGCTCAAAAACTCTTGAAAAAAATTGGCACACACATTGGAATCTGCGGCCATCAGGACGCCGCAGAGACTGGGACCCGGGCGTGGCACAGGGGCTCTAATCCCCCCTGGAACACAGTCCCAAAACTTGGTATATCCCGCTATTCAAGGCTGTTTAAAAATGTAGCGCATGCTCTGAGAATTTGATATAATCCCAACAGGAAGTGAGCTATTCAAGGCTGTTTAAAAAGCGCATGCTCTGGAATTTGATATACGGACACCACCAAACTCGGTCAGCATGATCTCAAGACATTGGGGATGCTAAATTGCCAGGGGATTTTTGATATCTCGAACGGTTTGGCTGTGGCGAGGTGACGAAATTATGGCGAGAAATGAGAAACAGGAAATGGCTAATAACTATTGCACACATTGTCTGATTCTGATGAAACTTCAGGAGTTTGTTCGTTGTATGATGTCGATCACATAGATGTGTGATAATGCATTATAAAAACCTTATAATATGTTATATCATCTCATGAATAATCATAACAACAATTATAATACATTAAAATACTTGAGTATTTGAGGTTATAACTTTTAAGATTATGATTTTTTATAACACACAATGGACAACATATCAAATCTACTTAATTTATAATGGACTATATCATATTACATTTATTTTTTACATTATATATTATGTATTATTTTGATGGTCTCCCTAGTCTATTGACAATAAGCAATTGTACAACTACATGTGAACTAACACTCCTTAGAGTATTATAAATACGGGCTTCATCGAAAGTGTTGCTGCAGTTTGCTTTTAACCCTTTCATTGCTGTAACCCTTCAATCCAAACTGCCACAGGATTACTGTCAATGCATGTGCCCGCTGGGCACCATTTTCCTGATGCTACCGGCATGGCGATTGCGCTGGCGGCGAGGGCCCGTCATCGCTGCTTGCAGCTATATTTATTATTATTATTATTTTTTTTTTTTTCAAGGTTTTGGGGGGTTTTGGGGCCCTTAACATGCTCAAAAACTCTTGAAAATTGGCACACACCTTGGAATCTGCGGCCATTAGGGCCGGGCAGAGACTGGTACATGGGCGTGGCAAGGGGACTCTACAGCGCCCCCTGGAATTTGGAGGGTCATATAGCACACATACTTGCACATACACATATGAAACTCAGTACACATATAGAACTCATCAAGTTGAACAACTTTCACACTCTATGTCATTAGCTAATCCCAACAGGAAGTTGGTTATTCTGGGTTTTGTCAAAAACGCATGCTCTGGAATTTGATATACTAGTCCTAGGTTTTTTACCCAATTGCCACCAAACTCGGTCAACCTGATCTCAAGACATTGGGGATGAAAAATTGTGAGGGGATTTTTGATATCTCGAACGGTTTGGCCGTGGCGAGGCGTTGAAATTATGGCGAGAAATGAGAAACAGGAAATGGCTAATAACTACTGCACACATTGTCTGATTCTGATGAAACTTCAGTGGTTTGTTTGTTGTATGATGCCGATCACATAGATGTGACTATTAGGAGTCAAAGTTATAGCGCCACCAACTGGCAACAGGAAGTGTGTCTCTTTTAAAAATGCTTTGATATCACATGGTTATTTTTACCCGATTTGCTTCAAACTTCATCAGAATAATGTCAAAACACGGCCGATGAGAATCTGTAAAGGGGTCGTTGATACATTAAATGCTGTTGCCATGGCAACGTGTCAAACTTTAACATTTGTTTCCTGTGTTTTTGGGGCACTTAATAAGCTTAGATTTTCATGAAACTCAACACACACATCAGTATTAATGATAGTTAGACACTGGCAAAGGCTCATAAATGGGCGTGGAGGAGGCGCTCTATAGCGCCACCTTTTGTCAAAAGTGGGGGGTTAGTTTAAGCTACAGACACCAAACTCGGTATGTATATTGTTCTCATCAAGCCGGACAACTTTCTAATTTACATCCATTAGCTGCGACCAACAGGAAGTCTGCTATTTTGATTTGAATGTGGATTTTTGGAAAAATATAGCTGTGAATGAATGAATACTACTCCTACAAAAAACAATGAATTTACACCAAACTTTGTCAACATGATGCCAACATACTGAAGATGTTAAATTGTGAGCGGATTTGGGATATCTTGAACGGTTGATTTATGGTGATTTATTAAATTAGCAGTAAAAAAAACATGACCGTAATTTTAAAATGCAGCATCCAAACACTTCAAAAATTTTTTTTTACATACATAGAACTAGTCATTCTGAGAAATAAATGCTTACTTCCATCGATATAAAATAGTCTACAAAAAATAGAAAATTAAAAAACTATTCAACATCTGCTCTCACTCTAACTCTCTCACTCTAACTCTGTGTCGGGGGATGGGCTTAAGTCTGTGTATGTGTGTGTGTAAGTGTGACTGAGGTAGTTGAGTGGCTGTGTGTGTGTGTGTGTGTGTGAGAGAGAGAGAGAGAGAGAGAGAGAGAGAGTGCATTTAAAATGCATTATCCTAACTCTTCACAACTTTTTACATATGAAAAACAAGTCATTCTTAGGAAATATGTTTATCATGTTTTCAGAGACTGCAGAAACATTTAAAATATCACACTTGTAAACTAGCAGATGAAGACTGTAATACCAAGGATGAACACAAGATGACCTCATAGGATAAGGAATCTTTTTCAGCTCATTCTCAGTGTACCAGAATGACTTACAAGCACTTTGCTTTTAACCCTTTCATTGCTGTGACCCTTCAATCCAAACTGGTACAGGGTTACTGTCAATGCATGTGCCCACTGGGCACCGTTTTTCTGATGGCACCAGGGTTGCGGATGCACTGGCGGCGAGGGCCCGTCATCGCTGCTTGCAGCTATATTTATTATTATTCTTCTCCAAAATGAATCGCATTTTTGAGGGCCTAAACATGGCCGAAAACATGCCCGAAAAAGTCTGAAACTTTGCACACGCATCAGAACTGGCGAAAATTTACGTCTGATATGGGTCTCAGAAGTGGGTGTGGCAAAATGGCTCGATAGCGCCACCTATACACTTTCAGCGGAGTGCGCCTCGAGCTACGTTTCACATACATGTATAAAAATCGGTACACACATGTAACACACCAATACCTACAAAAAAAAAGTCTCTTGGAGGCAAAATCCAAAACCCAACAGGAAGTCGGTTATTTTTAATTTTTCAGCAAATTTTGTGTCATTTTTGCCATTTCCAGGCGTCGTATTAAAACGAACTCCTCCTAGAGATTTATTCAGATCAACACCAAATTTGGTCAGTCTAATCTAAAGCCCTTTGTGACGTTAAATTGCGAAGATCTAGAGTTTTCACTGGAGGGCGTGTCCGTGGCGGCCTGTCAAATTTCGATGATTCGCCATGAAAAAGGAAGTTGTTATAACTCAGCCATACAATGTCTGATCTGCCCCAAACTTCACATGTTTGATAAGAGTCTGGTCCTGAACACATGCCCATGTCATATTCAGTTTTAGTCATAGCGCCACCTACTGGCAACAGGAAGTGACATGTTTTACTCTGTAATGAACTCCTCCTAGAGATTTATTCAGATCAACACCAAATTTGGTCAGTCTACTCTAAAGGCCTTTGCCATGTTAAATTGTGAAGATCTTGAGTTTTCGTTGAAGGGCGTGTCCGTGGCGGCCTGACAAAGTTCGATGTTTCGCCATGGGAATAGAAGATGTTGTAACTCAGCCATACAATGTCCGATCTGCCCCAAACTTCACATGTTCGATAAGAGTCCTGGCCTGAACACATCTGAAGGCCAATATTCAGTTATTATCATAGCGCCACCTGTTGGCAACAGGAAATGACTTATTTTACACTAACTTAAACATGCAATGTCTGATCTGCACCAAACTTCACATGTTTGGTAAGAGTACTGGCCTGAAGACATCTAAAGACCAATATTCAGATATAATCATAGCGCCACCTGTTGGCAACAAGATATGTCATGTCTTACACTAGCTCAAGCATACTGTGTTCAATCTGCACCAAACTTCATATATTTGACAAAAGTGCTGGCCTGAACACATCTACATGCCAATATTCAGTTATAGACATAGCGCCACCAGCTGGCAGCAGGAAGTTTGGCACATATAAATGACTTTGACATATTCCTCCTAAATTTACTATGTGAAAAGCATAGTGCCCACCATTCGCCACCGATCGGCGGTGAGCCCGGGTGCGTGCGAGGCCCTTTCATCGCTGCTTGCAGCTTTAATTATGGCCCGAGCCCAGCCCTATTGCCCTATTTTATTATTATTAGGGCCCGAGCCCTGAAAGGGCGAGAGCCCCCTATTGTTTTTCTTAGGATTTTTTTTTTTTTTTTTTTTTTATTTTTTTTATTCAATTTTTTGGGGGGGGTTTTGGGGCCCTTAACATGCTCAAAACTCTTGAAAATTGGCACACACCTTGGAATCTGCGGCCATTAGGGCCGGGCAGAGACTGGTACATGGGCGTGGCAAGGGGACTCTACAGCGCCCCCTGGAATTTGGAGGGTCATATATATCACACATACTTGCACGTACACATATGAAACTCGGTACACATATAGAACTCATCAAGTTGAACAACTTTCGCACTCTATGTCATTAGCTAATCCCAACAGGAAGTTGGTTATTCTGGGTTTTGTCAAAAACGCATGCTCTGGAATTTGATATACTAGTCCTAGGTTTTTTACCCAATTGCCACCAAACTCGGTCAACCTGATCTCAAGACATTGGGGATGAAAAATTGTGAGGGGATTTTTGATATCTCGAACGGTTTGGCCGTGGCGAGGCGTTGAAATTATGGCGAGAAATGAGAAACAGGAAATGGCTAATAACTACTGCACACATTGTCTGATTCTGATGAAACTTCAGGGGTTTGTTCGATGTGTGATGCCGATCACAACGATGTGACTATTAGGAGTTAAAGTTATAGCGCCACCAACTGGCAACAGGAAGTGTGTCTCTTTTAAAAATGCTTTGATATCACATGGTTATTTTTACCCGATTTGCTTCAAACTTCATCAGAATAATGTCAAAACACGGCCGATGAGAATCTGTAAAGGGGTCGTTGATACATTAAATGCTGTTGCCATGGCAACGTGTCAAACTTTAACATTTGTTTCCTGTGTTTTTGGGGCACTTAATAAGCTTAGATTTTCATGAAACTCAACACACACATCAGTATTAATGATAGTTAGACACTGGCAAAGGCTCATAAATGGGCGTGGAGGAGGCGCTCTATAGCGCCACCTTTTGTCAAAAGTTGGGGGGTTAGTTTTAGCTACAGACACCAAACTCGGTATGTATATTGTTCTCATCAAGCCGGACAACTTTCTAATTTACACCCATTAGCTGCGACCAACAGGAAGTCTGCTATTTTGATTTGAATGTGGATTTTTGGAAAAATCAGGCTATAAATGAATTCATACCAAACACCAAACTTTGTCAACATGATGCCAACATACTGAAGATGTTAAATTGTGAGCAGATTTGGGATATCTTGAACGGTTGATTTATGGTGATTTTTTAAACTAGCAGTAAAAAAACATAACCGTAATTTTAAAATGCAGCATCCAAACACTTCAAAACTTTTTACATACATAGAACTAGTCATTCTGAAAAATAAATGCTTACTTCCATCGATATAAAATAGTCTACAAAAAATAGAAAATTAAAAAACTATTAAACATCTGATCTCACTCTAACTCTCTCACTCTAACTCTGTGTGTGGGGATGGGATTAAGTCTGTGTGTGTGTGTGTGTGTGTGACTGGGGGTGTTGTGGCTGTGTGTGTGTGTGCTGTGTGAGAGAGAGAGAGAGAGAGACAGAGTGCATTTAAAGTGCATTATCCTAACTCTTCACAACTTTTTACATATGAAAAACAAGTCATTCTTGGAAATATGTTTATCATGTTTTCAGAGACCGCAAAAAACATTTAAAATATCACACTTGTAAACTGGCAGATGAAGACTGTAATACCAAGGATGAACACAAGATGACCTCATAGGATAAGGAATCTTTTTCAGCTCATTCTCAGTCTTGTCACAGTATGCTAAGGATGAGCCAACTGTGTGCAACAGGAGGAAAACGGTCCTTCCCGCACATTACGATGAGTATGATCTTACTGGATTCACCCCCCCTAAGTCTGTTGCAGAACCCATTTCACCACCCACTCATTCAACCCTCCAAGGCAGCACAGTTCCAGTCGTCCTGTACCTGCCCACATGTCTAGCCACAAACCCGTTCTGTTGAAGTAAGCTTCAGACCTGTACCAGCTCAGCGCCTCAGATGACAAACAGAGCATTAGACTGGGGACAAGCTTTGAAGTCCACCACACAGCCCAACTCCAGCATCTGCCTTCTTTACCAAACAGAGCTCTTCCCACAGTTACATGCCACAAGGGGGTCAGAGATCCGACGTTTATCACTCCCATAAACAGGACCCTCCATACAGGGAATACAAACTCCTTCCAGCCATCCACAAACGGCATACTTACTCCACTTACTCCATCACCTCTGCCTGAATGAGAACTGATGTATCGAGGTCCAACTCCAGTGATTCCTGACTTCATACATCCCAACCCAAGAGAGTTCTCACGACTAAAAAATTGCTCTGTAGAATATTTTCCCAGCGAATGTGACAGAAAGGTTCAAATTTCAGATACTGATAGATCATCTGAAGTTAGAAGAGGCTTTACTAATCGCTGACTCATACTGCCATTCCCAACAGCCTTACACAAAGACAATGGCTGCTTTAGACCAACAGTATGGCCAGCCACATCAGCTAGCTCTTCAGCGGATTGCAGTATTAATGGATGGCCCAAGCATAGCTAGTGGAGACCAGAAGTCCTTTCGACTTTTTGCTCTTAAAGTACGTTCACTGGTAGGCATGCTAGAGCAGTTAGGCAGGAAGGGCACTTTCGAGTTACAATGTGGAGTGCATGTGTCCTGACTGCTTGGGAACTTTCACATGACCTGAGATCAGGGTTTCGGAGGTTTGCACATTCACATCGTGTGCCCATTCCTACTCTTCTGGATTTGGCAGAATCCAGAATGTCTGGAGTTTGAAATTGAAGTTCAAGAGGATACAAACAAGGTTTGTAAGCAATCAGTGCAGAGGACCCTCAATGCGAACAAGAGAGACAATCAGAGACTCTAAACCAGCCACTAAAATACCACAATCTTTCTGGGCACAGAGGAGTGGCAGATGGAATGAGATTCTCCTGATTCATAAACCGCCTACCAGCAGGAAGGTTCTACTTAAAATCAGCAAGGTGATTCTCAGAAATGGTAAGCGGAAGATGAATGCATATGCAATCCAGGATGATGGATCGGAGAGAACTATCCTCCTCCACAGTGCAGCTCAGCAGTTGGGCCTCAAAGGTCAGCCTGAAGACCTCCCACTCCGAACAATCAGGCAAGACTTAAAAGTTCTCCGAGGAGCAGCAGTCTCATTTGTGTCTCGCCAAGTGCACAGCCTACCAAAAGATATCACATAAAAGGTGCCTTCACTGCTCAACAACTAAGTTTAGCAGAACACTCACACCCAGTGAAGACTTTGAGGGAGAGGTATCAGCACCTTAAAGCTATTCCATTGCATGACTTTGAAGCAATCTGTCCTGTGTTGCTCATCAGATCGGATTACCCATATCTGATCACTCCTGTGGAACCAGTTAGGGTAGGGCTTCCAGGGGGACCAGCTGCCATAAAGACACACCTTGGCTGGACATTACAGGGTCCGGTCCAACACTTGCGGAAGGACGTGACTGAACAGCATTGTCTCTTTACTTCAGTCTTATTCCCAGAATCCAGTCTCTACAGGCAAGTGGAGAAATTATGGCACATGGACGTACTGCCCTGGCACAATGAAAAGACATGCATCAGATCCAGACAGCACCAAAAGGCGGTGGAGCTTTTGGAAAGGAAGACAATAAGGGTTGAGGTGTGGTGTCAGATGATATGCAACCCTTCTCTTGCGTGTCAAGAACATGCCCGAACTCAAAGCACCTAAAGAGGCCATCTTATCGCAGCTGAGGGCCACTGAAAAGAGACTGGCCAAAAATCCACAGCAAGCAGCCGCTTATACCACAGAGACTGCAAAACTGGAACAAGCAGGATATGTTAACAAGTTACCACAAGACAGTCTGACAGACACATCCTGCTCCTGGTACATGCCACACCACATGGTGCAACACAATGGGAAAAACAGGATAGTTTTCAACTGCTCGTTCTAATATCATGGACAAAACCTGAATGAGCTTCTACTCCCAGGACTAGTGTTGGGGCCATCCCTACTTGCTGTGCTACTCAGATTCAGGGAACATTCAGTGGCAGTCAGCAAGTGATATCAAGGGGATGTTTCACCAAGTTAGACTGCTCCCAGAGGACAAACCACTCTTGCGCTTCCTCTGGAGAGATCTAAATGTACAGGAACTACCCATTGTGTACGAATGGCAGGTCATCCCTTTTGGCACTACCAGCAGTCACTGCTGCGCCGTCTTTGCACTCCAGAAACATGCCTTTGATCATAGCCAGCCTGGAGATGATGTCCATGATTCTGTGCTGAAATCTTTCTATTTAGACACCTGCCTACAAAGATTTACTTCAGTAGAAGAAGCTAAAATGTTTCGTTGACAAGATCAGGAACCTGCTTACAGATGGAGGCTTTGAATTGAGGCAATGGTCCAGCAATGCCATTTCTGTCCCGTGATTCCATATCAGACAGTGCAGAACTCTGGGAATCCAGGAGTCATTGGGGCTCCTCTGGAACCATCAGTCTGACACAATCTCTTATAAATACTGTGCCAAGGACAGTAGTGAGACTACCAAGCAGAACATATATAGAATACTGGCCAGCCAGTACAACCCATTGGGACACCTCATCCCCTTTACCACTTGTGCCAAGATTATTGTACAATGTTTATGGGAGAAAAAACGGGATTGGGATGATCCACACCTGCCTACAGATCTTCTACAAACCTGGACTGAGTGGGAGGATCAGCTACCAGCTCTTCAAAATATCGTTCTTCCTTTGTGTTACTGTAGCCCCATCAAAGACACAACCACATGCCTAACAGACATGCACATTTTCTGTGATGCCTCCAAACATGCATATGGCTCCGTGGCATATCTTTGAACTGAGGACCAACATGGACAAACAGAGGTGGCTTTCCTTAACAGCCAGATCCCGTGTGGCACCAAAAAAACAACAATCTGTTCCCAGACTGGAATTATGCGCTGCACTGACTGGAGTTCAACTTGCCA
This sequence comes from Labeo rohita, assembly GCF_022985175.1. Lineage (NCBI taxonomy): Eukaryota > Metazoa > Chordata > Actinopteri > Cypriniformes > Cyprinidae > Labeo > Labeo rohita. Next base: position 58,729 of record NW_026129056.1, read on the forward strand.
AAGTATTCCAAACTGAGTTAAACCTACCCATGCGCCAGAACGATTTTGTGGACTGACTCCACCACTGTCCTCACATGGTTACAACGTGCAGTTTAAAAGTATTTGTGGGGGCTCGAGTCGCAGAGATCCAGGATCTCACAGAGAAACATAGCTGGCGATATGTGGCGATATGAGATCCACCCAATCTGTGGCCTGAATGCCCCATTCCAGAGGAACCAGACAATAATGAGATTCGTAAGGTTAGTACCTGTACTCTTGTCTGTTTCACCTCCTCTGATTTCAGTCAGTTTAAGACCCTCGAGGAGCTAATCGAGTCCATGGCTCTCCAAGGGGCAGCTGATGGTAAGACCACAGCCAGTGACTACAGAAGTGCCGAGATTAGTGCTTTGCAGGAAGCACAGCAGGAATGCTTCCCATCAGACTTAGAACAACTAAGGACTGGCAAACCACTTGCGTGCAACAGCCGACTAAGAGCACTAGGCCCAGAATTTGATGGAGAAACAAAATTAATCAGAGTTGGCGGACGTTTACGACGTAGTCCCTACCTGGAGCCTGACAACATGCACCCTATCATACTGGATCCAAGACATCCCGTCACAAAACTAATCATCCAAAATTATGATTCTAAACTTTGTCATCCAGGTCCTGAGAGGGTGTTCGCTGAACTCCGTCGTAAATACTGGGTTCTGCGTGGAAGAGAGGCCATCAAGCATTTGCAGTGAGAGTGTGTGCAGTGTCAGAAATGGAAGAAGAAATCAGAGGTACCTAAAATGGCGGACCTCCCCCCAGCAAGACTGCGTCTTTTCAAGCCTGCCTTTTATCCCACTGGCATAGACTGCTTTGGTCCCTATGCTGTCAGAACAGGTCAGCACAATGAGAAGAAATGGGGAGTAATCCTCACCACCTCACCACCAGAGCAGTATACATCGACATTCTCCATAGTCTGGAAACTGACTCCTTCCTTATGGCCCTCAGGCGGTTCATGGCTAGACGAGGAAAACCCCATGAGCTTTTGTCAGACCAGGGCACAAACTTCAGAGGAGGTGAGAGGGAGCTAACATAAGCTTTTACAGCTCTTGTCTCAGATCTACAGAGACAGCTAGCCAAACAGCAGATTAAATTCCATTTCAATCCACCGAACTCACCACACTTTGGAAGCTGCTGGGAGCGAGAAATTCGCTCGTTGAAGAATGCACTGATGGTTTCTCTAGGAACTCAATCAGTGACCTTTGAGGTCCTTCAAACTGTACTGGCAGAGACTGAGGGAATTTTGAACTCCAAACCACTGGGATTTACTTCATCTGATGCATCCGATCCTGACCCAGTTACACCAAATTGTCTCCTAATGGGGCGGCTAGATGCTTCCCTTCTTCTGACAGTTCAATTCAATTCAATTCAAATTTATTTGTATAGCGCTTTTCACGATACATATCGTTGCAAAGCAGCTTTACACCAAATTGACATTTTTACAATATATGTAGTAGTAGCTTGATGCACATATGGCAGAGATGTGTGGTAAAGATCAATTAATGACGTAATCAAACAGACAAAGAACACTATAAATTAGTAGCAGAATTCGGTAGTGCTGTATGTTTTCAGGGTTGGCATCATCTGAAGTCCTCTGTGGGGTTGGCATCATCTCTTCTTAAGTGTTCTGGATCCACACTGGAGCTTGTGAATTCCTAGTTACCATGGGATGTCAATCCCATGGCAAAAACAGAGAACAAATAGGAACATAATTAGCGTAGCTGCTGTTCAAACTAAGAAAAGGAAGGTTTGTTAAACCAGAGCTAAAAGATTAATAATGAACATTTGATCAGATATAGCTGCAGGAAAAGTTTGAGATGCATTATTTGAATGCTTGGCTAAAAAGATGCGTCTTTAATCTAGATTTAAACAGAGACAGTGTGTCTGAACCCCGAACGTTATCAGGAAGGCTGTTCCAGAGTTTGGGTGCCAAATGTGAAAAAGCTCTACCTCCTTTAGTGGACTTTGCTATCCTAGGTACTACCAACAGTCCAGAGTTTTGCGACCTTAGGGAGCGTGATGGATTGTAGCGTGGTAGAATACTAGTTAGGTACGCAGGAGCTAAACCGTTAAGTGCCTTATAGGTAAGTAGTGCTATTTTGTAGCTGATGCGGAACCTAATAGGTAGCCAGTGCAGAGACTTTAAGATTGGGGTAATATGATCATACTTTCTTGACCTGGTAAGGACTCTAGCAGTATACCCCGAATCCGAGCTGATTAGCCGATGCCAGTGGCGCCACAGCCAGATCCTTGCGGACCAATTCTGGAGACATTACCTCAAATTCTACCTCCCAGGTCTTCAAAGCTGCCAAAAATGGCAGAATGATACTCCAGACATCCAGGTTGGCACTATGGTGTTGATCATTGACCCGCAACTACCCAGAGCTCTCTGGCCCATGGGAAAGGTGTCGGAAGTATACCCTGGAGCTGACACCGGAGTGAGGACAGCCAAAGTTCAGGTGGGAGAAAAAGCTTATACCCGACCAGTTGGACGCCTTGTACAATTACCTGCCATTCCTCATTAAATTAATTATAAATTCCACAGTAGGATAGAAGCCTTTTTGTATATGTACATATTTCCTTACGGAAATCTGGGGGCGGCTGTAAAAAAGGCAAAGTTTTTCTGTTATTCTAACCCCTCTCTCTTAAATCTCTCCTTCTGTTTGTTGAGGCACACACACATACATAGCACTTCACCTGAGCCAATCAGCATCCAGAAACCTGGACCACATGATCTCCCCCGCCCTCACAGAGACAGTAGTTCAGTGCAGCGGGAGGCAGAAATGGACGCAAAGTTACTGCGCACCATTTTGTCTCTTTAAAGATCGCCTTTTGGATCAAGTGTTGTGCGTGAATGTATAAGTAAGTTTGAATCGTCAATTATATAATCGATGTGAGACAAATCTGCTCTTGTAAACAGGACCCGATGGGACCCGACGGGTTCGGGCTTAATTTGTATATCATTTTACACGGGCTCAGGCTTAAATCTCAGGACAGGCTTGCTCTCCGGCTTGCGTGGTAAATGAGCGGTCACATGATGCGTTTCGTTTAGCGCGAGAAAGATGTGACAATGCGGGAAGATGGCGGCTCCAGGTGCGACAGGTGTAGCTGCAGCTCTCTTCATTTATGCGCTGCTCGTAAATACTTTTAGTTATACCGATACCGGTCAACTTTTGAATGATTGTAATTGCAATACAAAACAGCCGTCTGCGATTTATCTATTGACACACCAATAGATCAATAGATTCGATCCAACCATTCAACTGAGTCAGCTAATTGTTATTTCATTGAAAAAATCAAGTCACTACTTGATAGTAATAACACTGTAGGTGCAGTCTTTCTTGACCTTAGAAAGGCATTTGATACGGTAAACCACCAGATTCTACTGGCCAAATTATTCACTTTTAATTTCTCAGACAGTGCTATAAAAGGGATTCATTCTTATCTTTCCCAGCGCTCACAAACGGTCCGCATTGCTAATAGTCAGTCTGAGCCACTTTATGTGTCAGCTGGCCTGCCGCAGGGCTCTATATTAGCCCCGGTCCTTTTTTGCATGTATGTTAATGACCTGCCATTGATATGTCCGGATGTTAATATTCAAATGTACGCTGATGACACAGTTTTGTATGTACACGGGTCTTCAAAAACCGAGGTAGCTGTCAAACTTAGCCATGGTCAAAATTACAAACTGGTTAAATAAATGCTGTCTACAACTTAATGTTGCCAAAACTGTAGGTATGTTTTTCACTAAATCACATAAAGTAACCAAAGATGCAGACATTATAGTGTCAGGAGAAAAAATACAAATTGTCCAAGAATTCAAATACTTGGGCATCCACCTGGTCTCCGAACTCAATTTTAGATCACACATAAAGCAAACTTGCAAAAAAGTAAAATTTAACCAGTGGTGGGCAGTAACAAAGTAGTTGTACTTCGTTACTGTACTTAAGTACATTTTTCAAGTATCTGTACTTTACTGGAGTACTTTTATTTTGAGTAACTTTCACTTTTACTTCACTACATTCCAAAGCATAAGATCGTACTTTTTACTTCACTACATTTTATAAAACATATCGTTACTCCTTTGCTACGTGCTCTGAGACGCAGAAGCGGTGTCTGATTCATGAACAAATTGATTGTTCAATGAACCTGTAAAAATGATTTACCAATTGCACTAAACGATTCATTCATGAATTGGAATGATCCGATTGCAGCTGTTCTCGGGTCGACAAGCCATTGATTCAAATGATCCGTTTAGAGCGAGTCTCCAGTCAACTGAATTCACAAGTAAGAATAGGGAGACCTTGTGCACACGCGCGCAACTGATGCTGCGAAAAGTAAATTACTAATGTCGAATTTTAGGATTAATTATTGTAACTGAAAATCATATTTACGTCAAAGCTGTCCGTTGCTTGTGAATTACATCTGCTGTAAAGGGTGATCTGTTTCTGAAATGCTTGAATTCAGACACATCAACATCAGTGTCTCTGCTTTAGGAACGAAAAATTTAAATAACAGATTAAATAAAATAACTCATGCACGTTCATATTTCCCGCCGCTGTAACATTAGCAGTTTTATTAAAATGCTATGCATGTAACCCTACGTGACGTCTGTTTTTATATTGTTTAGCAACAGTATAAATTTTTATATTGTCTGGATCAACTAGAATAGACAGATATGAATGTTTATTCATAACCATACTGAAAATAAGTAAATGTTGTTAGCTGATGCTGTCTAGCTAACAAGCTAGCTGGTGCTAAGTTGAGGTAATTTTTAGATATAAAGTCCAAATATTTTTATTCAACAACCTAGATAGATTACATCCGAGGGAAAAAGAAAGGATGTGATGTTCAGAACACGGTAACTACAGTAATTATTGAAGTGGGAAGTGATGCCCTCTGGGGGCATTTGGCCAGGGGTGTTTTTACACAGACAATGTTTGAAAGGAAAAAATCATTATGAAAATATAATTATATTTTCCTTAAAATGTTCTTGCTAACTTCAGGCCTTATTCTCATGTCATATATAACTGTGACTTTATGCAAAACAACAAGCTTTAAAACACTTTTTTTCTTATTGGTGAAAATTAGATGGTCAAATCTGTTTTCTCTCAGGGACATTGCAGTGTAAGCTTCACATTGAATATTACATCACTCTCACCAACATAGTCCATATCAACAACAAAAATGTATTTTTACTCCATATAGTGGTTATTTTGGAAAATTCCCAGGTATTTTGAGCAGTGGGATTATAAACAATATGTGCTATTATAAAATTCAATTAAGTAGCCTATATAAAATTGCAAAATAAATCTATCAGTACTTTTTTACTTAAGTACATAAAAAATCGGGTACTTTTGTACTTTCACTCGAGTAAAATTGAAAGAGGAGCACTTTTACTTTTACTGGAGTAATATTTTATTATACGTATCTGTACTTTTACTCAAGTACTTGACTTGTGTACTTCGTCCACCACTGAATTTAACCTAGCTAATTTCCAATTTATTAGAAATTCCATGTCCGTCCAGGCCGCCAAAACATTCATGCACTCAATGATTTTTTTCTCATTTTACTTATTGTTTAACAAGCTGGTCCCAGACTAACTCCACCATCTTGTTACCTTTACAGTCCTTATACAAGCAGACAATTAAAGTATTTGATAAGAAACCAAAACGTTTTCATCACTGCTCCATTCTATCAAAACACAGTCTTTTAAGTTGGGACAATCTTATTAAGTACACGAATGCCTGTCAGACATATAAAATCCTACATGGGATGGCCCCATATCCCCTTAGTGAATTTGTCGGTCTCAGAACATCTACACACAGGATCACTCGAGGAGTGTCTAGAGGTGACTGTATTATCCCACTTAGAAAAAGTGCTTTTAGTCGGTCAGTTTTCTCTGTCAAAGCCTCTCAGGAATGGAACACCATTCCAACAACAATCAGAGAAATCAACACATATAATTTATTTCGCTTTCACCTAAAACGTTGGCTGATTAGTAACCAGACCTGTCAACACTAAAACACTGCTGCTGCCATCTTGACTTTCACTTGTGAGTGCGTGATTCCTTTCTGACTATTGTAAATTCTTTTTTGATCTTGATATTAACAACTGCTTGTCATTTTAATATGCACTTGTAAATGTCCAACCTGTTTTATTAATGCTTGCTATTTATACTGCTGCATTTATGTTTTTACTAAACCTTTGCTGCTCTTGTTTTTACGTTTTTACTGAACTCTTTGCTGCTGCTCCTTGTGCTTTTCACAACTAATTTAATTTGAATCGCACTGTCTCTTTATGCTATTGCTGTCTCTACTGTAATCGACTAACATTGCGCTAACATGCCGTTTCCTACTGTTGTTTATCTGACTGTTTATAACATTTTTATGCTTTTTTAGGGTGCCATTGTATAACAGGCCTACAGGACAACAGATGAAAACTAGCCTTTGGCTAATTCTGGCATGTTACAGATGTTCTGTTGTTAATATGCACTGTCCTGTTAAATAAATAAAAATAAAAAATAAAATATTAAGAGTGTTAAGTGTTGCATTTGTTGTTATTAAGATGAGTTATGTTCCAGTTTGATGCAACGTTCATTATATATAGTAACGGTAAACCTGTGGTAAACAACTTTCTGCCCGCATGCGCTCTTGTAGCTCAGACAGAGTGGCTACACAAGCCACGGGTCTCTAATAGGGTGTCAAGTTACAACTGTGAGCTGCTTGTAAGATAGAGATTAGATCGCCTTGTATTATATCTTGCTAATAATGTTTGTTTAATTATATTTACTTATTATATTTATTTATTGTGCTGTGTTACTGCCGATATGTTTGTTGTAATGTATCCTTACTATTATCATGTATACTATGTATATTCATGTTTATGTCACTTTTTATTTGTAGAAAACCACAACCACAACTACACAGAAACCAGTCTGTTGAGTGGTGACAGTATATGGGTTATTCCCGTGAACCAGAGTATGTGAGCGGAGTGGAGCGACAACAATTTTCCCTCCGCGATCAGTGCATTTTATAACCACTCCACTCCAGCTCCGCTCCGGGTTCACCGTTTCCCGCTCCCGCTCCACTCCGCGCTCACTGATACCAGAAACACCGCTCCGCCTTCGCTCCGCGTCTAAACTATATCAAAGTATGTTTGAAATACCACAGTTCTGTTCATAACGTATATTAAAAGAAGAAAGTAACAGAAATAAAACGAAAGTATAGTTTTAAAGTGGCTTATTGGAACACTAGTGCGCAAACCTTTTTCCTCATGCCAAGCTAACATGGTTGTCAGTCAGCATTAAAAGGTATAATTGCTGCTTTTTGCAGTGCAAATGTTTGTGATTAAAAAAAATAATAATAATAATAACAATACGTTTCGTCAGTTATTTTACGTACAGATCGCTGCATTTCTTATAGATTTCTTCTCATTCGAAATCGGATATACAGATGAAGTACCACAGTAAGTTTACGTTTGTTTGAATGCATTATTAAATCACGCTTTCACTTGAAAATATTTAGTATCTTGAAAGAACAAACTAATTCATTGAAAACTATAATTTTCTGCTCATGTCCATTGCCGTCATCCTAGTTTTCACATTCTTTCTGTCAAGCTCTATCAAGCTAAAATAGGCTATGTTTAACACGTGAATTCTTGCTATATATGCAGTTATATTATGGTTCGTTGCCATGAATTGTACTCGTGATGGAGCGGTAGTGGAGCGTTCTTGGAGCGTGTAAAAACCACAACTCTCCGACTTTTAAAATTTCCCCTCCTCACTCAATTAAAAATCACACCGCTCCACTCCGCGCTCTGCTCCCACTCCACTCCGCTCACATACTCTGCCGTGAACCATCTTTGTTTAGTCTCTAATCGGACAGTCTTTGGTGGGTCAGCACCCTGAGCCAGCAAATCATTCTATGGTGAAGAGCTACTAAAATCCCAACCATTTTTTCAATTTGAATGTAAAAATGTTTACAAATTCCACTTATTAGTATTATCATTGTTAAATATTATTGATATTACTGTTTATACCAGGGGCGTTTCTAGGATTTTAAAACATCCTGGGCTGATGCCAAAATATCAGGGGCTAGTTATGTTGGGTGGGAGCTCACATCATGCTCACATAAGATTTTGTTAGACACAGGTGGTTGAACCTGGATGGGGTCTGGGGCATTAAACTGGGGGTTAAAGACCTTGTCACACTATGAACAATAGTAAATAGCAATCATTGCAAATAGCAAACATATCAAAGTATTATAACAAAATTATAACTTTACAAAAATATGTTAGACAAATAAAATAATAAATCTGAAGATGTATTTATAACTGTAGCAAATATATAGTTGCATGCAAAAACAAGGCCCTATTTTTTTCCCCCAAATTTCGTTTTCGTTTTTTTTCTTTTTCTTTTTTTTTTTTAATTCCGTTTTCCGTTTTCATTTTTCTGAACTTCTTTTTAATGGTTAAATTTATTTTTATTAATCAAAATGTAATTAATCATGTGTAATTAATTAAAACCATGAATCTCATACGATTTACCGTCAATTTATCAAAGATACATATATAAAAATACATGTTTAGGACCCCATGAAATGTTTTATTTTTTTTTTACCTTACGTTTTATTGTTACCAAATATGTTTTAGCATGTCTGTTTATTTGAATGCATAAAACTTTAACTTATATAACTTTTATTTATTTTTACAATAGCCTTATGGAATTCTGTGTTGTGTATTTTTCTGGTTATCAAATGAAGGTATAAAATATTAAATAAATTGATCTTCTAATGAAAATAATATTTTATTTTTGACAAATAAAGGGGATTTACTATTCAAATTTAAAATATGGAAGAAATATTGTGTGAAAATTGTATAAATTTTTATTAATTAATAGTAGTAGTCATAGTAGTGTTACAAGGAGTGAGGGACGAGAGGCGAGCGGATCCACATGCGAGCCTTTATTAATGGGACGAGACAGATACATGGTCGGACAGGCAGGGTCAAATCAACAGTAAACAGGAGTGTCAAAGGCGAGACGAGAGAATAGTCCTTAGTGACGAGCGATAATCCAAAGGCAGGCGGCTAGACAGTCCAAACGAGATAACCAGGCGGGAAAAACAAAACACAGGGAACTAGGAACTCGGAACTAGAAACTAGGAACTAGGAAGCGATAACAATAAACACAACAATATAACAATCCGTGACTTGTACTGGGAAAGACCGGGGCCTTTATAGTGACGCTGATTGGTCACATGTGATGACACAATCAGCGTGAAGGATACTGGGAGATGTAGTCCGGGGTGAAAAGTAACAGTCAGTGTGAGATATGGTGAGAGTGACCTCTGGTGGTGAGCGGACCGCGGAACATCGACCAGATTCGTGACAAGTAGTAGTTGTAGTAGGCACGTACATTATACTGAATGGTTAATAAAGTTAAACCGAACTTTTACTTTGACAGGTTGCCGTAAATACCTGTAAATTTCTGTGTGTATATTTGACGCTTGTTTTACTAAAATGAAACAGTGAAATGCTCATGGAGTGACTCTCAGAGCAGTTCTGGAGATGTGGTTAATGTATTTATGTCCTCATTTAGTGAAACGGCAGACGCTGAAATCACTGTGAGCGTCACACGTGCATCGATAATGCATGTAAAGAAACCGCGTGTCCGCCCCGTTAATTCATAAGATGACACGCAGAACATGCAGGATTCATATTTAAATAGTCTTTTGTGGCATAATATTTACAGATACTAGTCCATATCGTGACTTGATTTAAGTGTAATGACCAGCTTTTGATTAATTCATTCAAACTTGGACAAATTCCGTGGAAATCATAGGACTATACAAAAAAAACATTCGGGGCTGGAGTAAAACCATTCGGGGCTGCAGCCCCGAATCATTAGCCCTAGCGACGCCCCTGGTTTATACTATTAATATTATTACATATAATGTAAATGTGTGTTGTGAATTGTGCTCTCTTTACGGCGATGCCATTAGAGGAGAGAGGGATTGCGGAGCAAGCATCACAGATAACAGTGCCTGTATGTTTATGTGTTTTACTACTCAGGCACTAAGATTAAATCACCCGTGACAAAACCAGCAAGTTCTTTTTTCACAAAAATCAACATAACACAGAGGAACAACCGCTACAAAACTGGTGCCGTGACCCGTTGAATGGTTGATTGCTGTCAACCACCGGGATTGCTGACGTAGAGTTTGACTGGCACTGAGGGGAGCTGGAGGCGAGGCAAGACGAGACAAGACGGGACTTCGGGCTTCTGTTCCTGTTCTACGGTGGTGGTTGGAGCTTGGGCAGTTGGAGTTGTGCATAAGAGGAGACGGTTGATGAACTGAGATTCCAACATTGAGGATGCTGGAAGGCGACAGATGCACAGACTGTTGGACTAGTCAGTTGTGGCTAAGCTGGATCCAGGGGCGGATCTAGAAAATAATTTTTAGGGTGGCAAAGGGGTGGCATGGGGTCTATGAGGGGTGGCAACACCAGTGGTGGACGAAGTACACAAGTCAAGTACTTGAGTAAAAGTACAGATACGTATAATAAAATATTACTCCAGTAAAAGTAAAAGGAGTAACGATATGTTTTATAAAATGTAGTGAAGTAAAAAGTACGATCTTACGCTTTGGAATGTAGTGAAGTAAAAGTGAAAGTTACTTAAAATAAAAGTACTCCAGTAAAGTACAGATACTTGAAAAATGTACTTAAGTACAGTAACGAAGTACAACTACTTTGTTACTGCCCACCACTGGGCAACACCAAAGCAAGCCCCCATGCATAGTTTTTGGGGATTTATAGTTTGACATACACAGTTGTGTTCACAAATATTGCATTACCATTAAGTAATGATCTATACTGTTTAAAATGAAAAATAAATAACAACATTTCAGTGTCCATCATGGCACCAAGTCAATAAACAATATAAAAAAAAAAAACTTCAACAGGTTATACAGTAAATGTTACTGAGCTTGTATCACTAAAGAAGACATGCGATTCTATTAAATTACTACTTACATGGTATAAATCACATTTTAGTGCAAGTTTAAGATGTTAATGTTGATGATTTAATGTTAATTTCCTAACATTAGAAAGAAATATTGTAATATCAAAGCACTGAAAATGGATCAGTTTTGCAAACAATGTTTGATTTTCTGTTATTAACAGAGGTGGGAATGTCTGTAATCATAACACACTGTCAGCCATATAATCTAGCAACACCCCAGCAACTGCATAGCATGAGCCTAGCAACCACCCAGAATATCCTAGCAACCAACACATTAGCAAACATCTATTAACATCTAACTGACCAAACTATTTATGTTATGTTACAAGCCAGCATACACTTGTCTTTCAAACGTTTCAATCTAGTTATTGCAGGTATTCTTAAATGCTTACATTAATTTAAAAATATATATATAGGTTTACTCCTGACACAAGACTATATCTCTAGGTAGTCATTTCTCAGTTCTGCAAAAATGCAGTAGGCTACACATAAAAAAAAAATGGTTATAAATAAGATTTGACACTTTTGAAGGTGTACAACATGTGCTACCGTTTACTGTACATATAGAAAAAATGAAAATAATATGCAAAAATCAGTTTTGCATGTCTTTTTAATAAAATGTGTCTTTGTTTTGAGCACTGAATGAATGGTTTGGGAAGATGAAAATAATAGCAAAAAACATGTCTTTCAATAAAATGTGCACGATGGTTGAACGCGCACGCAGCGCGCCCAGCATATTCGAAGATGAACTAAGTGGGTTAAATTTTATTAACAATCGAGAAAACTGCAATATAACCAGATACTTACCTAACTCTGCTATTAGTTTCCGTGAACGGTATCTTCTTATTGATTTCATGCTATTATTGTTTCGTCGGATCCGGCAAAAAGGCCTATATCCATGATGAAAGTGGATGAAAGTTTTATTGAAAGATGTTTTTTTGCTATTATTTTCCTTTACGTTGTCATCGCTGTGGCTAAAAAATAGCACTTGAAGCACTGTTTACATTTACATTTTATTCTGTGACCATTCTGGGGTGGCAGGTGCCACCCCGTGCCACCCCGGTAGATCCACCCCTGTCCGAAGTTCATCTGTAGGCGGCAGTGCTTCCCAAATTGCTGCAAAATGGGTAAACGTGACAATAGAACAACACGATGGATCATCAAACATATGAAATCCATCAAGGAGCCCTGTCACTACCCGATCCGTACCTAAAACACGATTTGTACTGCGCATGTGCGGAAACGGAAGTTTTGCTCTGTGCATGCGCAAGCTTGCTGCCACTTCCTGTCACCGCCAACATTTTTACGACGTCTTCTAGTGATACGGCTTTTTTGCATTTTACACACAGCTTCAAAAATTTCTTTTAAAAGGAGAAATCCCTGACAGTTCTACAAATCGTCGGAAGGTGAGACGAGTAAGTATCAAAGGTAAGTATAAGTACGAGACATTTTAAAGTAAAAAAAAAAAATTGACTGTCTGGTACAACCTTGGTCATGTGCTTTATTAATTACAAATGTTGTTTAAAATATCAAGCTACATTAATTGTACGTGTTCAGCTCCTGTATTTTGATATTAATATACAAGTGACTGTAATCCCTTACGAAAAGTAACCATGGTTTTATTGTAGTAAAAGAGTAAGTGTTGTAACCATGTCTTTTTTAATACTAAATAAAAATATGGTTAAACTACAGTTAGTGTATATATAGTATAGTATAGTTACTATGGTTAATTTGTGGTTGCAATGGTTTAACTATAGTAACCATGTTTTTTTGTTTTATTTGTAGTAAAACCGTGGTTTTACCACTACTTTGCTATGCTCAGTAAAGTAAGAAAATGGTAGACATAGCATAATTGCTTTTATATTGACTTGAATTAAATAGCCGAGCCTAAAAGAACAACTTGTGGATTTATGTGAATGCCAGCAAGCAGGAATGGTCAGAATGCTTGTGGACTGATTTTATTGGGTTACAAGAAAAGGTAAGATATGGATTTAATTGCAAACTGTTAGTAGCTTACTGATTTTATAATTGATCATTCTATATGCTACGGCATTCGATTCCACACATGTCCAACTAGAAGTGGCAGCCTGCTGAATAATCTGCATTATAACAAGGAAAAAACAAAACAAACAAAAAAAATCTTTAAAGATTATTCACGATTACATGTTTCCAAAAATTTCCAAGATTCCAAAATATCTCTTTACAGTGCGTTATTATATGGAGCTGTTTGGTCGATTGCTGTCTATCTAATTCATTTGTCTAATGCTTCAGTGACAGATTAGATGTATGAAAGTATACAAGTTACTCCATAATTAAAACACGGCAGACTTTAATGGACATTAAAACAAAAGGCAGAACACCGTATAACTCTAAGCTGGCACCATCATTTCATATTGATGCGCGGCTAAACAAAGGCAGAATGCCGTAACTCAATTTGAGTGTTCCAAACAAAGTGAAAGAGTGGTAACTGGTGTTATACGGTGTTCTGCCTTGGTTTCTTCAGGGGTTTTTGAAGTTACGGCTAAGACAATCAATTATTTTCTCAGAAAAACAACTAAATTGACTCAAGATACATATACACATGATAAAAGATGTCTTGAATGTGCCAAAAATATCATAACTCATTTTTGACCAAAATCGAAGTTACAGTCTTTTGCCTTTGCCACGGCAGTATTGTGTTTTGACATTAATTTATATTTAATTTATGATTTCTCTGGGAACTACTAGAGGGAGCCTGACTACCACTAGTGGTGCTCATAGCATACTTTGAGAACACTTGCACTACAATATTTTTTTTTTGTATACAAGTATCTTAACTTAATGTATCCACTTTTGTCACCTCTGATTGTTAGATACCTCCTTGATTTAGAAATTATATTTATTGTCATCACCAGCTTGTATCAACTGAATATTTTTCTGGACATTTTGTTCCAAAAATTTGTGTTGCTTTTTAGGTCAGATCCTGTCACCGCTGCCAGTTAAATGACCCCATCAAGACAGTTGTGCCAGTCCTGCATTCCATCAACGTACAGCTTACAATGTTTTAGCAAACTGATAAGACTAACAAGCTAGTATCAATCTTGTGTACAGTTTTACCGGCATTTGGTTGATGCTAATTTTGTGCCATGCAGGTAAAAGAACCTTGGGAGGTGCTTGGTTTGGATTTGATTGGACCGCTGCCAGAAACAGCACGCAACAAGAAGTTCATCCTTACAATGACTGACCTGTACACCAAGTGGGTGATTGCAGAACCTATGCAATCTAAGACAGCAGCTGAGGTGTCTGCAGTAATAACCACAAAGTTGTACATGTTCGGCATGGTTAGGAAAATCATTACAGACCAAGGGAAGGAGTTTGTCTGCAAGTTTTGTAAATGTTTAATTATGTCTTTCCCCCTACTCTTGTCTCAACATATGTGACCCTGGACCACAAAACCAGTTGTAGGTACCACAAGTATATTTGTAGCAATAGCCAACAATACATTGTATGGGTCAAAGTTATTGATTTTTCTTGACAAATGACAAATATCATTAGGATATTAAGTAGAGATCATGTTTCATTAGAATATTTAGAACATTTCCTACCATAAGTATATCAAACTTAATTTTTGATTAGTAATATGCATTAAGAACTTAATTTGGACAATTTTAAAGTTAAGTCAATATTTAGATTTTTTTTTTTTTTTTTTTTTTTTTTCAAATAGTTGTATCTCATACATTATTAATTCTGCTTTCAGATGATGTGTACGTAGATGATGTAAATTTTTCAATTTAAAAAATGTACCCATGACTTTATTGTTCTATCTTGGCTTGACTGAAACTCCATTGATTATTTTTTTAAAAATCCCATCAAGAGAACAGAGAGTTCTGTATGTGTTTTTAATGAGTTTTAATTTTGGGTACTGTTCTTTATTTGTAGGTTCTTCACAACATAAATAGAGTACAGAGCATGCAAGAAAAGACATTCCAAAATCGCAAACGCAAGTTCGTGCGAGTGTGTTCAGTTCAGGCCAGAGATGATGTTCTGCTCTCACGGGACCCCAAGAGATGACGAGCAGGAGACACATTTACAAGTCAGCACCAAGGACCATAGACTGTGGCCAGTATCTCTTCCAAGGGGGTCGCCACTATTGTGAAAGGGTCAACTTGTCAGGAGGTCAGTGTGTCAAGACTGAGGACATACTACAGACTGAAAAGTAAGTGTTTGATAAAATCTGTATAGAACAGTTTGAAATTAAATGCTAGATTCAGAAATATTGCATTTTTTTTTTCTTTTGTAATTCCTGTTGTTACTAATGGTCTACATGTACGTAGTCCATTAACAATCTGAAGAAAATATTTGTTTGTATGTGAGGACCAAACGTCCACATACTTTTCTCATGAATGACAAATGTGAGTGTAAATTGCAATGTTCTGCGAATCTTTATGATTGACAGTGATAACTAGCAATGGTTGAAACAAAACATTTGAGAAGCTAATGTCAAAACAGCATTAAGTGATTCAGAGTAAATTCAGAATAATAAAACTACAGCAGCAAAAAGTATGTGTTGGCCGAATATATTGAGCAGCTTCTACAGTTAAAGATAAAACTTTTAAAATGTAGTTTTGTAGTATTTGATTGTATACCATTAATAAAGAACTTAATTTGTTGTTAACTAGTTAAGGATTTCAAAAAAAAAAAAAAAAAGGATATTCATGTCTTATTTATTTTATAAAAAAAAAAAACATGAGACTTTGTGATTTCCTGCACTTGCTATAGGCTTACTTAACAACAGGAAAAGTACTAAAAATTCTTATAATAGTGTTTTTTTTTTTTAATGAATCCTAAAACAAGAAGTAAAAAAAAAACCCAGGCAGTTGGAATGACAACTGAGCTAATGAGTGATCAGCTTCTGTCATTTCCTGGATATAATGCTAATTTCTTGTCATTTTCAACTTTAAAAGTCTTAAGTTTTTTGGGAGACACATTTTTGCCACTTTTTTAATGTCATCTTCATGAATCTTTCGAGTAAATTTCATTTCACAGCTGAAGATTTAAGAAATAAAGGCTTTAAAATATCATAAATGTTTAAAATGTGTTCATGACTGTGAAGGTAAGTTATCGATTATCAAGAATACCATTACAATGTTGTATACGAGATAACATTGCTAGCTAGCTAACATTAGCCTAAACAGTTACGATAGTCTGTAGTTGTCAGCATTTAAATATACAATTACGTGTCTAGGTACTCTTCTGGGATTACCAGGTTCAGCATATAAAATTATGTGTTAAATGTTGTTAAATAACATGAAGATGTAAATTAACGCCGCAGTCATTAGTTGCTGTGATTGCAATTATTTTGTTTCTCAGTTTCTGACAAGGCCGAGGAAGGGTTGGGGCCTGTGTCCCTGCAGGGCCAAGTTAGCCTAGGTCTGGTCTAAGACTCCTAAATAGATATTTTACCAATGTTTTGTGTTACAAATTATGTACGAAAAGTAATGGATTAATTTATGACAAGAGTCTATCTCAAAAATCTACATCCTAACAGAAGTTCTGACGTTTGTCACAAGAAGATTTTCTTCATTGCCTTTTTTTCGTTAATTTACTGCACAAAAAAAAACAAATTTCTAGATAATGCATAATATTACATGTGGCAGCTTTCATGGGAATGTAATCGTTCTGCAATTAATTTCAGATTGGAAATGCCTGTCTCAGGATTGTGGAAGAAGCTGCATAAAGACATGTACTTTATACCATTATATCTTCTTTTAAAAGTATTTATTTAGAAGTATGCATGTTTAATAACATATGTTCTTTCCACAAGGGAAAAAATGTTCACATTGTGGAACTCTATGCTGTTCCCACCTGGAAGGACAAAGATGTGGACCCAATACATTGTTTGCCTGTAAGTTTTATTTTTTTTATTTTTTTTATTTTTTTATATTTTTTTTTATTTTTTGCTGTCATGTACTCATCAACAGTGAAAGAGCTCTAGTGGGAACCGGAACAAAATGTATTTGTTTTTTGTTTTTTTTGTGCGTGCATATTATTTTGTCACAATACTATTAGGAAAACGTGAGGTCCAAGGATGTCATACTATCTCCAGCTTGGAGCAGGCAGGCGGATGAAGCTGATCACTATCTGCTCTGTGTTGAGTTTCTTTTTATAATTTTTCTAGCTGTATTATATTTAATAGGGAGTTAGGGAGTTTGATTTTTGTGGATATTAACGAAATATCCATTGATTGCAGGCTTTGTTTGTAGCTAAGAGGGAGATCTCTTCGCCCTGTTGGTTTTGGAGATGAGATTTACAGAACCATATTTAGGTTGAGATAATTTACTGCGTGTTATTTGGTTACAATTTCCAAAAGAAGCCTTGTTCAGGCTTCAAGTTCGTATGAGAGCCTTGTTCTCAGGCCTCAAAAGTTCATCAAAGAGCCTCAATCTCAGGGTACAGAACTGATGATTTAAGTACACATGTATTTTGTGTTTTCTTTGGAATTCCAGACACATAGCAATCTTTATTGACCCAGGAGCCTGGACTGAAAAAAATAGGAAGAGACCTTGAGGTATGTTTAAACTTATGAAATTGTGCAATGCTAATTTAAACTTCATCCTCTCCTCCCATAAATCTTTCCATAAAATACTTCAAATTGGATTTTTATGGTTACTGCCATTAGAGGGTCTTATAGCAGCGGTTCCCGATCCCAGTCCTCGCACCCCCCCAACAATTCATGGATTTGCACTGCACCGCTGCCTACAGCATCTTTACAAACAGATGAAACGTACTATTGAAGTGTGAAGTGTGACATAATATACCTCTGTAAATTAATGCAATTTTAATTCACGTCTTGCACACTCTAATGGACTCTGAATGGAACATATATCTGGAATCATGGCGAAATATCTGGTGATGTCCACTTCGCAGGGCGCTTACGGTCCAATAGAACAAACATGGTATGTCATAAGAGATACATAAGAAATATGCAGAGCTGGGGGCGAGAGGACTGGGATTTGGAACAGCTGGTCTATAGGATCCTATGGAGATTCTTAACTGAGTAAAACTAAGTGAAACATGTAAACTTAAATTGGGAGCTTGAATTTTTTTTTTTTGCAGTCAAATTTAATATATATTTGCAATTTTAATCTTAGCATATGGATATTCATAAAATTTCATAAATGTGTAATAAATATATATTTAAAGGGGTCATCGGATGCCCACTTTCCACAAGTTGAAAAATTCCTTAGGGTCTTAATGAATAGTCTACATTATACTTTGATTAAAAATTCTCAATGGTTGTGTAAAACAGTACCCTTTTTACCTTGCCAAAATGAGCTCTGCATCTCATTCTGGTCAAGGCTGCTTTAAATGCAAATGAGCTCTGCTCACCCCGCCCCTCTCTTCTCTCTGTGGAAAGACGAGCGTGTTTACTTTAGCCGCATTTAACCGCTAAACTTGCTAACTAGCACTTTATTAGGAAGGGCGATCACAAAGATTCATAATAAACCCCTTTATACTCACTTCTGCTGTAAGTGAAGCTGGATCATGAATGACTCGCACGAACATAGACAGATTTATGTAGATCGGGAGGCGCATTCCCTTCACAAATGTAATCTACTGCATCTTCAGCTGCTCAGATGTTGGGAGTAAATGACGACCACTACGTTCATTATTACATCCAGCAACACAACACCTCAGTCGCTCAATCGGAGGTATTCTTGTCTAACTTACATCCCTGCTCCAGCATCGAAACAAAGAGGGCGGACTGTTGCAGCTGATCTGAGGTAAGATGCTCATGTCAATCAACTATCATGGGAGCGGCCTCTGTGGGTGTGACGCCACAACGACAGGGATCTGAGAATGACTCGATTTGAAAAAGGGGATATTATTTTTACAGATTAATTAAAAACCACTGCATGGATTTTTATCATTATAGGGTAGATTTGTACATAAACTGCCAACACACATTAATGTTCAAACAACATGTAAAAGTGAACTTAGCATCCGATGACCCCTTTAAAAATATAAATATTATATAAACTTATTGGTCTCCACCACAGCACTCAGTTTTAACTGTTAAGTCAACAAAAGACAAAGTGACCATGTGTGTGTTTATATTTGCGTGTGTGGGTATGTGAGGTTTTTTTTTTTTTTTTTTCTGTAGTCAGCCCTTTCATATATTTATATATAAATATATAAATCTCAAATGTAGTAAAAAAAAAATAATAATAATTCAAATTGACCTGTGAGGTATGGATTTGTAACTTCTTTTTTTATATATATATATATACATGTTTAAACAAGCTAGCGGTTGTTTTAAAAACTAACTGTGGATGCACCTTTTCCAGTGTTTTCCTCAACAGTGTGCAGGGAATTCTTGTGGTATCTACATGCTGATGGTAAGAATGTTTGATTTGTCAAAGCTGTTAAATAATTAAAATCAAAGTCTTACAGTGTTATTTGTATTTCACAGTATGCTCTTAGTACCTGTACATCCTGCCTATTAACATTCACAGAGGTAAGCTAGATTTTCACACAAGAATACCATAAAACTACTGTTATGTGTAATTTTGTGTGTGTGGTTTGCACTCTTTTATGAAGACGTGCCATTGATTCGCCAGTGGTGGTGCATACAGTTGATGGAGAGGTTTTGCCTAGAAGGGTATGACAGACTCTACAGATAAAATTTCAGTATCTCACCTGTATTAAGTCACTGTTTGCAAGGTGATACTAGAAAGGTGTTGTACAAATGTGACCCTGGACCACAAAACCAGTCTTAAGTCGCTGGGGTATATTTGTAGCAATAGCCAAATATACATTGTATGGTTTAAAATTATAGATTTTTTTTTTATGGCAAAACTCATTAGGAAATTAAGTGAAGATCATGTTCCATGAAGATATTTTGTAAAATCCCTACTGTAAATATATCAATTTACAGTGCCTATGTGCCTATTTTTCACATTCCTTACTATAGCGGACTTACCAAGGGGATTACGGACAAGAGCTTTGCTGTGAAAAAATTTACAGATCAAGCTGGTTAAGATGACACTGGTTTCAGTCTGCTAAGTTTCCAACTTTCGGAGCTTTAAGCATTAAAAAATAAGAGTTGCATTGAAAAAAAAAAACTGATTTCGGCCAAAAGGACAGCATCACCAGAATCCACAAATCATGGAGAACGACAATCGGGATTATTTGCATGTTTATGACAGCGCGCTGTGTATTTATAGCCAAAAAAAATCAGAATGAAACCACAAACTATCTTTACTGCGGTTGTTCTTCTCAACATTTCTGGTCCCCACTGACTTCAACAGTGTTTTTTTTTTTTTTTTTTTTTTCATTTTATGGAAGGGGGTCCAGCAACTGTTTACTAGTATTGTTCCAACTGTATTTTTTTGCATTCAATAGCAGAAGGAAACTCATACAGGTTTAGAACAGAATTTGTGTGAACTATTCCTATAAAGCAGCCTAGATGCTGTTACCATTTGTTAACTATTAGAAATAAATCACTGTCCTTGACTGAATCACGTTTTTGTTTTTTTTGTTTTTTCGTTCTATTGTAAACCGTGACTGTTTACTTGTCTTCATGCCGCTTTGTCGCAGCCTGTCGCTTGAAGGAATACAGCTCTAGCTACTGGGCATGCGCACATCAATCTTACGAGGTGTAAGAGCCATTTAAGTTATTTGTTTATTTATATTGATGTATGAAAAATAATGTTTGAGTTAAGTAATTGTTAAATAATTGTATTTTAATAATTTAATATGTTCCTTAATGATGTTTGATAACAAAGTTCGGGAGGAGCACGATCAGATAATCAACTAATTTGGCACAGGTGCAACTCCTCTAGCTAATCATCCAAACTAGCACAAGCCATATATATGCACACAGCCGACCTACCTCCGTCCTTCGACTGTTTTTCGGCATTCGGTTTTGCTCCTTTTGGCCATTATATTATAGACTCAACCGTTTTTCACAACGACAAGACCCGTAACGTTACACGAGATCCCCTGTCGCAACTGCCATCGAGCATTTCGCTTCATCGCGCCCGTCACTCCTCTGGATTAGCCACACGCTCACCACAACGCCGAGGCTTAACATCGCCTCCACCGGCGAGACTTCCAGTTTCTTCCCCGGCATCCTCGTATCATTCGACCATGCAGTATATTCTCCGCACGGAAAGTGGACAGTATACGCTGTTTAATCTCGACGAACTATTCTCGCAGAGGACAAACAAAGCGGACCTGTACGGAATATTTTTTCACGCTGCAGATTAACCAACCTCACTCCTAAATCCACTCCAGACACCAAGACGGCCAACAGATTGAGCAAAGCCCCGAACTCTTCTTGTTCGACACCACCATAGTACCGCACAAGACCCGGCTCTCCTTGAGCGTTGGGTCGCAGCGGCAGGCATCAATGAGCCCGGGTCGCGTCCCAGTTCTCACCACAGCAAAACCTCACTCGCTTCCCGCTTCGGCTCAACTTTTCACCACGGCTCTTCCAACCACAACACCGCATGCAGTCAGGCCTCCAGGTCTCGCAGCAATCGCTAGCACGATCCAGGCCGTGTTGCAAATGTTTTTTGCGTGTGTGTTCGTAGGTGAAGTCGCTAAACAAAATTACTCAAATGTTCTGTATTAATTTTCACTAGCATTTAGCTGGGTTTTAAATTACACGTTGTACACAGACAGATAAGATGGAAAAAGATTGATTTTCGAGAAAAAAAAGTTCAACAGTGCACCTAAATTAACAATCATAGGTGCATAGTCCGAACTAATGTGTATCATAAAGCAACTATTAATGTTTTTGTTGAAGAAGTGCAATTAACAACCTAATTTGTACGTGATAAGCTTACTGCTAAGCACCTCTCTTACCAGCTGATCTGCTGCTCAGCTGGCCAGCTGTTTCAACACTTTATTGATTTTGTGTGGTTAAGAGGAAAAGCGTTGCTAGGGTGGTCTGAGGTTGTTAAATCTAGCAACAAATTTGCTGGGTTGGCAACACTGCAGGCCACTCTAGCATTTTAGCATTTACTGCAGAATGTCTCAAACCACTCCCAGCAGCTGAAACAAGCCTGAAGTTGCTTCCGTGTGCAACACAGGCCCTCACATCTCAGTCTTTTTTCCTCCCGTTACTATTAATCCTTTTCTTTTTCAGTGGCCTCCAGCTCCAACAGCATATGGTAGCATGAGGCTGCCTTCACTGGCTCCATAGGCTCTTCTGGATGTCTCAAACCCCACTCCCTTCCCCTGACCTACCGCAGCTGAAGAAAGCGTGAGGCTGTCTCCGCTTGCAACTCAGGCCCACACATCTCAGGCTTTTCCTCCTGTTGCTAATAACTCTTTTTCTTTTCAGTGGCCTCCAGCTCCCATAGCAGACACTTGCCCAGAGGCCGATTTAAGAGTGATACTGCCTTTGCCAGCAATTGCGCCCCCTGCTTCCCTTCCTCACAGCTCTCGACTTCATTCAAAATAACGTTGTTTTCTTCCAGATCAAGTTTCAGCTCTCCTCGATCGTCAAGTCGTAGCAGGTCATTAGCAAGCCTGGGGTGCGCCCCAGACTCAGCTGCTCCTCACACTGCACCCTGACACGAATTTCCAACCTCCTATCCCTCCCACCCCTTCCTTTCTACCTCTGGTAGCAGATACTAGTGTGAGGCTGCCTTCGCTAGCCACTCAAGATCTGCCATCTTACTCTTACCCTCCCGCTGCTCCTTTTCCCTATCAATGACAAGGAGCTAATCCACAAGTGAGGCTGCCTCCGCAAATGGTTATGGCCCTTCCTTATCTTCCTTCTTACCCTTCTCTTCAATCTAAAATATCAGGCTCCCTTTTCCTACTTACAACTCTGGAACGCTCAATCTAAATCCCTTCTTAACCCTCTTTGCGTCAGTAACTCTAACCAAGTTGCAACGTGTTTCTGGTTCATAGACATCTAAAACTAATTCTTTCTCAAATGGGCTTACCCACAGAAAAATTTTCCAGCCACTCATTTTGCATCAGGGCAGCAACTACAGCAGCTCAAAAAGTCTCTCACAGCATCAGATACAAGCAGTCGGTCGATGGTCATCAGATGCTTTCAGAAGCTACATCCAGTCCATTCACCACCACATAAAGAAAGCCCATCTAGCCTTGATCAGAAATAAATAAATTAATTAATTAATTAAATAAACAAATAAATTCCCTGCTTTTAATCACGTCGCTTGCTTACTTGGACAGTCAAGGCTCTCCTTTCCGATGCAGCTAGTCAAAGCCCCTTTTTGGTCGCATGGAGAGCCCTTCAGCCATCGTTTCAAATCTCATTTGCACATCCAGCAACAGACGGGGCTCTCCCTTCCCGTGCAGCAGGGCCACGGCTCCCTTCGGTTGCAGTGTGACCCCTCTGTCCGTCGTCTCAAGTTACGCTGCGTACTCTGCGTCGGACGGGGCTCTCCTTTCCAGTGCAGCAGAGCCTCAGGCCCCCTTCGGTTGCAGTGAGAGCCCTCCATCAAACCACGCTTCGTATTCAACCGCAAGGGGGACTCTCCCTTCCGGTGCAGCAGAGCCGCAGCTCCCTTCGGATGCAGTGAGAGTCCCTCCATCACTCGCTTTGAATTTCTTTACTTATTCAACATCGGACGGGGCTCCCCCTGCCGGTGCAGCAGAGCCGCAGTTCCCTTCGGTCGCAGTGTGAGCCCTCCGTCTGCCATCTGAAGTTATGCTGCGTACTCGGCAGTGGACGGGGCTCTCCCTCCGGGTGCAGCAGAGCCGCGGCTCCCTTCGGTCGTAGTGGGGGCCCTCCACCCGATACGTCGTCGCAAGGGGGACTCTCCCTCCCGGTGCAGCAGAGCCGCAGCTCCCTTCGGAAGCCATCTATCGACTCGAATATTCTTGCCTATCCAGCGTCAGACAGGGCTTCCCCTTCCGGTGCAGCAGAGCCACAGCTCCCTTCGTTCGCAGTGTGGGCCCTCCGTCTGCCAATTGAGTTACGCTGCGTACTCGGCAGCGGACGGGGCCCTTCCTCCCCGCAGCAGAGCCCTCGTCCAACGCATCAAAACCGTTCCTTGTCTCCGGCTCCCTTCGGAAGCAGCGAGAGCCCCTCATTTGATATCTGCCATCATGCTCCTCCTTTAGCGACATGCAGGGCTCGCCAGTCTGACACCTCGAGCCGCAGCTCCCGTCGAGCAGTGCACGGGCTTTCCAAGTCGCTTTGCCCCCCCCCTCAAATTTCTACTCACCATGCATATTTTGGGGGGCAACTAGCAAGTCTGGCTGCTGTCCCAGGCCTTTAAGCTTCTTTTGGGGGAGTTCTCTGGGTTCGGGCCATATTCCGGGCTCGGAGCCCTCCCCCAGGACAGCACACCAAAATATGCTTACTGTTTACTCAACCAGATTAGATGTAAGGGTGAACTCGTGAAATGAGCACAATCAGATAATTTGGCACAGGTGCAACTCGTCTAGCTAATCATCCAAACTAGCACAAGTCACATATATGCACACAGCCGACTTACCTCTGTCATTCGACTCTTTTTCGGCATCCCCCCTCCACCCCAACTCCTCACTCTTAATCTATCCTCATCCTATACTTGGGATAGGGGGAGTTCTCTGGGTTTGGGCCATATTCCGGGCTCGGAGCCCTCCCCCAGGACAGCACGCCAAAATATGCTTACTGTTTACTCAACCAGATTAGATGTAAGGGTGAACTCGTGAATAAATATTGAAAATGATGATGATGTCATTTCCGGAAAGAGCTGTTAGAATCTGTTTTCACGCAAGATTGGAGCTACACGTTTTTTTGACCATTAAACATTTCCAGTTATTTTTTTGTTATTAAACTTGCTGAAAGGAAATTACTGGACTTTGGAATGTTTTTCGAGTTCAATACACGCTCACACAAGTAGAAGAAGCAATGGAAATTAGAAATTGGATGGGTTGTTATCACATATATATATATATATATATATATATTCATTTTACTTACGTGCTTATGGAATGTTTTGTAAGGGTCTGCTTTATTTAAACCTGCTATGAGAATGACATGAGAGAAGGGTATCAGGGCCCTAAATATAAAAAGTTTCTTGGGAGTATGACGTAGCAGAATGTAGTTATCTGACTCTTACTATGTGTGGAGATGTAACCTTGAAGACTGGGGAAGAGATATGAGTTGGAGTGTGCCCTCCCTTCTGGGTCGCACTCTGCAGCAACCTGCAATCACATGTCTATAAGAAGGAAAATGTTTTTAAAATATTATCAGTAGTGACATTATTCCAAAAATGCTGGATATATTGACAGGACCAAAACAGATGAGAGATGGTTTTACTGGAGCATTCACGAAAAGAGTATTTTAAATCAGTATCAATTTAAATTTTTGTAGAAATTCTTTTGTAGGATAAACTCTATGGATCAATTTATATGAGATTTCCTTAGCCTTATTTGTAAGGTGAAATTTTTGAGGTAATGACCAAACTTACATTATTAAAGATACTGTTCCAGTAGAAAATTACAGAAGGTGAGGAAATATATATTTTTTTTTTAATTAAAAAACAGGGATCTAATCTTACAGATATTAGGTGTAAACCCAGAGAAACAGATAGAGCCAACTGAGATATGTTCAGGTCTAGAAGGACCGACATAAAGTGCTGTTGTACATGCACTGCTTTTAAAAAGTATATGTACATCTGCAGGTATGACCCTAGTAAGCACCTTGAATTCTTTTAATGTAACAGGTATATTGTATCTTGAGATAAAAGTCTTCAAACGTAAGTAAAGTCCCTTCATTATTAAATAACTGACTCACTAATAACAACCCCTTACTAAACCAATTGTGAAAAAACAAAGATTTATTTCTATACAAAATATTAGCATTATTCCAGATTATTCCAGGGGAAAAATTGTGTTTATAAATAAAACTCCAGGTAGCAAGTACTTGTTGGTAAAATTTAAAAAGTTTAAGTTTTTCTATTTTATTACACATTTAAAGAAATTCTAACCCACCCAAATGAGAGAAAATAAACCGAGGAATTATATTCCAGACAGACGAAGGATTTTGAAGATATTGTCTTAGCCGATTTATTTTCAAGTTACTGTTTAGAGAGCTATAATCAATAAAATTCAGACCACCTTTATCATATGAATTCAGAAGTACGGATTTCTTAATATAATGAATTTTGTTTTTCCACAGAAATTTTGTCAACATGCCGTCAATTATCTTACATGTGTGTTTGTCCACAGAAATCGATTGAGCAGCATATGATAATTGAGAAATGCCTTCTGCTTTAGAGAGCAGAACTTTAGAGTTAAATCTTTTTGCAACCAATGATTCAACACCTTGCGTGTCTTTTCAATAATCTGAAAAAAATTGGAGGAGCATCTAATTTTATCGTCTTTGATTATTTTAACTCCCAAATAAGTAACACTCTCTCTTAAAGGAATATTACAAATTGAAGATTCCAGGCAATTACCAATTGGAAGTAGCTCACATTTGTTAATGTTGAGGCAAAGACCTGATGCTTTAGAAAAGGGCTTAAGAGTCTCTAATGCTACAGTAACCTGAGAGGCATCCTTTAAAAACAAAACAGTGTCAAACAGAGAAGAAAATGCTAATAGAAGTAAAAAAGTTGGTAACATTTATTCACAAGTTTCCGGAGGGCGCTGCAGTAAAAAAGAACGTGGGTACAACTTCCGGGGAGGCGCGGACGTAGTATACCAATGGTATTTTGTGTGCTAATTAACGAAGTGGCTAAATGTTTTTTAGTCCATTGTTTACTTTGTAAAAATGCACACCTTTATGAGAGATGTCATTATGTTCTTATGGACAACATATGCTTTTTGAATTTGTGTTCCCACATCATTAGCAAGTTTGGATCGCTAAATCTTGAATGACTGTCAACTAGTGAAATGACATTTGAACCGAGACATCAGAGCTTGTGTTAAAGGGCATGCCAGATGAAGCCTCAATTCGAGGCTTGTTAACGTAGAAATCCCTTTAGTAGAAGCCTCACTTTCTGTCCAGTCATGTGCACAATTCACTTTGCATGTCCTAATGTTCGACCCCCAGATCTTAACTTACTTTGCGAGTACATTTTCATTGGGACCCATTTAATGATTACATTTTTAAATACCCAGTCACACAAGTAATATAAAGAATACACATTATTTCAGGAAAATTTAATATATGCCATATGCAGTTAATATATGTGTACATTATTCTTCTATTACATCATATTGATATTCGTACTGGCATTTAATGGCACTGTTCAATGAGTAAATTCATTTATCAGAGTCAGAAATTCAACAAACAAACACACACACGGTTAGGCTTTTATTTGTGCATATCGATCTATGGAAATTGTGGTGAATGATTTTTCCCACGTAGCTTCACAGGCTTTTGGCTGCTTTATTTTTTTACTAACCACCAGATCGCGCTGTTTTCCACACTTTCAAAGCTTTGAATCTTTTCCCGAAACAGTCAGAGGAAAGTCTCTGTGCTTCAACAGGCTTCATTTGCCCGTCACTCCTGTCAGCTGTTGAATGAATGAGTGTCACGTCCCGCTTGTTTACTTTAAACCGGAAGACGCTCCCACTTTTGATGCAAGGCCTCATGGGGCGTAGGAAACTTGTGGATTGCAGGAGTGATAAATGCAACAAATCAAAAACAGAGAGAATTCAGGTAATAGTAAAGACTGCTGCTCATCATCTTGATGTTAGTGGGATAACATGGGAGGAAGTATGGAATAATCTGAATGCACAAGCAAGTCAAGATAATACCTAGGCTGCATAAATTATTATGCCAATTATATTGCAATGGAATGCTAGAAGTCTTTTAGCAAATGGACAGGAGTTGAAAAAATATATTGAAGATTTACAAAGGAAGCCTGATGCTATATGTGTTCAAGAGACTTGGTTGAAGACAGGCCCGGTTCCAGAACCAAATCACTGAGGGTGCTTCTGAAAATTGTGAGGGTGCTCACAAAAAATATGCATGGAACTGTATGAAAACGGTACCACCAAATAGGACTGAGTAATATAAATCGTCTACACTAGTATCGTAATTGTAGTTTCAACAAATGCCATCTAACATCAAGAATACACTGTGAAGGTTATTACTGCATGCTCATCTAGGAGCAGTTCACATGTCGCGCCTAAAAACGCGTTCTTTCCAAAGCGCTAAGTTACGCTCCCATGGCGTCTGTCGTTACTAGGCAACCATGGCCTACGCTCTCCATGAAGACAAGTTAGTTTCAGCAAATGATAAATGGCTTTCTAGCACTGCCCTGCTACAAAATGTATTTTAAAAATGTCTATCCCTGTACAGCTATAATCAGCTGTTTCACCGTCTTGGCTGAGTTTTCAATGTTGTTTCTATAAAGGATGAAGCTGATTGGTTGGTTCGTGTCACATGACCCGAGGTGCGCTTTTAACAATTCAGCTTGTGTATTTATAAGCTTGTGTGTACGTATTAATTTGGCGAATTTATGTATGTGTGTGCATCTGTCTGCGTGTTCATTAATTTAAAAATTAATACGCTATTAATAATTTTATCTGAGGGTGCTTTTGCTTTTGTTTGGGGGTGCTTAGCACCCTCAAGCACCCCCGTAGAACCGGGCCTGGTTGAAGATAAACTTAGATTTTAAGATAACAGGGTATGTAAGTATTAGACTTGACAGGAAAGAAGGAGTGGGGGGTGTAACATTTATAAGAAAGGCATGTCTTTCAGAGAAATAGAAAAAGGATGTGATCAGGAATACATAGTGATAGCGGCATGGATTGAAGGAATAGAGTTGATAATTATTAATTACTATAATCCTTGTAGAAAGCTGGAAATTTGTAAGATGGGACAAATCTAAGGAATTGATGGACGGAGGGTAATTATTTGTGGAGATTTTAATGCGCATAGTACACTGTGGTAGAGGTCTTCACGGAGGACCCGGGACCCGTACAGGTTCGGGTCTATATTTTAAATGGCCAGCCGGCTCCAGGTCGGGTCCCAATCTATTACCTCGGGTCCTGGGTCTGTTTAACATTTGTGTGTAATACCCGAATCGATCAGAGAACACCGCACCCGCCAGTGATCAGTGTCGGTCAGCACTTTGCATGTGTTTTGTAACTTGCAACTTGTAAAATTCGGATGAGAAAAGTGTGAGCGGGAAATAAGGTGGTAAAAAAAAAAACATGCGTGACGTGAAGTTACTGTAAGTACTGCAAGCGGACGGTATCAAGCTGTCCCATGTGAATTCCTCCTTTAAGCTTCATATTAGGCTAACTAGGTGATGCTTTAAGCATATGTTTTGTATTGTTTTCTTTTACTGAAGAAGAGACGCACCTGTTATAAAACACGCATGATGGTGCAGTGCAGGGTGGTATACGGCGTAACCATTTCAGTCGTTTTTGTGTATATACCTATTTCTAAATCCACTCTGATGGGCATCATTCAGTAGTGTCTTGTATTAGCCAAAATCATGACAGTCCACCACATGATATCTAATGAATAAATGCAAATACTCCATAAAAGCAAGACTGTGGCGCCGGCTTCCTTTGAAATATGATTGCGCCCGCCCCTGCTTCGTGACAGAATGCCGCCTGCATGCGCAGAGTGGGTAACATGATAATTAATTGTTGATTACTAATTTGAATGAGTACATTATAACGAAAACAATACCTTAAATAAATTAAAAGTATACCAACTTCTCCAGACACCACTACACTATTGCGCACGCAGGTGTAACGCACTTCTTGTTCTGTGCGTTTTTTGTTTTGTTCTTTTAAGAAAAAAATAAAAATAAAAATAAAAAATTGCTCTGAGCTGGAATAGTGAATAGATTAAGAAGGTTCTTTTACTCGGCAAAAGAGAGGAACAGCCTATCATATTAGTCTCAAGGAGGATTGATCGCAGTAAGCCAAAAAGTTTTTTTCGCAAAGTTTATTGACTTGTTAATAGCAGTTTGCTCTGCAATATGTGCCGACCGGGTGCAGTCAGGTCTGTGTCTTCCCAGCCGGGTTCGGGTCCAATTTACGAATAACGGTCGGGTCCGCGTCGGGTTCGGGTAGTAAATTTAAAGCATTTCTCGGGTCTGCACGGGTTCGGGTCCCACTTTCAAATTAAATACGGGTCCGGGTCGGTTCCGTGCAACAAATTTACG
Organism: Labeo rohita; assembly: GCF_022985175.1. Classification (NCBI taxonomy): domain Eukaryota; kingdom Metazoa; phylum Chordata; class Actinopteri; order Cypriniformes; family Cyprinidae; genus Labeo; species Labeo rohita. The sequence continues at coordinate 88,873 of NW_026129056.1, forward strand.
GGTCTCTTCGGGTTCGGGTACGAATTTTTGGACCCGTAAAGACCTCTACACTGTGGGGAGGGGAGAAGATAGATGAGAATGGAAGGGTAATTGTGGAACTGTTAGAAGAAATGAACATGGTCTGTGTAAATGATGGTAGTGGGACTAGGGTTGATCTACATAGAGGTAAGATGTCGGTGCTAGATTTAACTTTGGTATCTAAAAATTTAGGAAACCCCATAATATTCAAAACTGAATAAAATATAAGGCGCAGGCAATAGTGAGGAAGACTATTAAGGAGGCAAAGAAACAGAGTTGGAGAGAATACTGTAGTAAAATAGGAAGAGCAACTCCAGTTTGAGAAGTATGGGGTATGATAAAGGGTATGAGAGGGAATAAAAAAGAATGGCAATATCTAGTATTAAAAGCAGGGAAAGAATTAGCAACTACAGAAAAGGAGAAAGCAGAGATGATAGCAAGAGAGCTTAATAAAATACATAGTTCAAATAATTTAATGGAAAATGGAGCAAGAGGCAGAGAAAGAACGAAAGGGAAATATCCTGGTACAACTGAGGAAAGAGAGATTATGGTTAGTCCAATGGATGTTCTGTTTAGTATAGGAGAGTTTAAGAGGGCTTTAGGAATGTTTGGGGCAACAACTCCAGGAAAGGATAATATATGTCATGAGATGTTAAAGCATCTAGATATCTTAGCTTTGGGAAAGTTGTTGGGATTGTATAATAAGGTATGGAAAGAGGGGAAACTTCCTGTCAGTTGGAAAGAGGCAATCATCATCCCTGTTAGGAAACCAGGAAAGGATGCAGTAGACCCTAGTAATTACAGACCGATAGCACTTACCTCTCATATTGAAAAGGTGATGGAAAGAATGATAAGAGAAAGTCTAACCCATTATGTAGAAAGTAGAGGTATTATTTCAATGTATCAGAGTGGATTTAGAAAAGGGAGAAGAACTATGGACTCTATACACTGTAAAAAATAAAAAACACAATTTGTTACCCTGCTGCCTTAAAATTTTAAGTTCAGTCAACTAAAATAAATTTAGTCGACTTGAAATGTTAAGTTGTACTAAGTAACAACTTAGATATTTGTGTTTGCTAAACTTAACAGATGGGTAAGTAACCCAGCTGCCTTAAAATTTTAAGTTGATTTAACTCAAATATCTAAGTTGTCACTTAGTATAATTTAACATTTCAAGTTAAATAACCTTTTTTTGAGTTGACTGAACTTAAAATTTTAAGGCAGTCAGGTTACAAATTATTTTAAGTTGACCCGACAAATTGTTTTTTACAGTGTAGTCTATCTGGAAACAGAAATTAGAAAGGCGCAGGTTAACAAGGAGGTGGTATTGGCAGTGTTTATTGATACAGAGAAAGCATATGATTTGGTATGGAAAGAGAGAGTAATGAGTAATTAGATAAATTAGGAATCACAGGAAGAATGTTTAATTGGATTAAAGATTTTTTATTTGGTAGAGTTATTCAAGTTAGGATAGGTTCAGCATTGTCAGAAAGATATGTAGTAGAGAATGGAACCCCACAAGGGAGCGTTATAAGTCCAATTCTCTTTACAATAATGATTAATGATATCTTTTCTCATATTCAAGGTGATATCAGACGATCGTTATTTGCGGATGACGGAGCTCTCTGGAAGGAATGTTGAACATGTTAAGCAAAGGATACAAGAAGCTGTAAATTTTTTGGAGGAATGATCATATTCATGGGGTTTTAAATTAACTGTTGAAAAGACAAAAGTTGCATTGTTTACTAGGAAAAAAATAAATGACAAAGAAGTTGTGAAAATGTATGAGCAGAGATTGGAGCAGGTGAAGCCATTTAAATTTTTGGGGATGTGGCTTGACACAAGATTAACGTGGAATGATCATATTAATCACACTGTAAAAACTCCAACTTGCAAATTGTTCACTCAGTTTAAAAATGTAAGTCAAGTGGACACATTTTTAAGCAAAATGTTGAGTTTACACATAAAAACAAGTTAACTCAGTGTTTACTATATTTTTCTCAATGAACACAAATAAGAAAGTTGAGCGAACTCAGTATTTTTATTTCTTCATTTGAGCGGTCAGCTTGACATTATTGCGCATGCGCAAAGTGCCGTCGCTGAACTATGCACGGAGTTTACTGCTTCAAACATAAACAACGATGGCAAAGGGAGTGGATGTCTTCTTTTAAGGTAAGTTCTTTCTGCCCAGATTTAATATAGAAAGTAAGCCAAATAAACTACACAGTTAGGTTTGTAAATGTTCTTTAAAGAAAGAATAAACATTGTTGAATGAAGTCTGGCGGCTAACTAGTTAGCTAGCTTTGTTTTTTCCAAGCACAATCAGTTAACGTTAGCATTTGCAAGGTATGTATACAGATATATTTTTATAGATACAGTTCAAATGTCGATTAAACGAGTATATAATTAACCAGATAGAGGTTAATTATGTGTTGTATTTCGTTGTGCTAGGCGATATAACTTACTAGTTTATCTGGCACACAGTTGTTGTTGTTGTTTTGTTTTTTGTTTTTTTGTGAATCCGCGATACTGGTGCATATATGTGAAAGTGCAAGACGTGTAAGATGATAAACGTGTTTATTGACACACAACCGAAGCGTGCAGAAAATATGCGATCACAGATTCATCTCTCTGTAGCAGCTTAGTTCGCTTAAATTGTCAAATACAAATAAAGTTATGTCAAAATGTGATTATTTACATAATCACTTGTAAGTCTGAAATGAGAGTCAACGTCTGAGATAAAATCGCCTGTGTCAGTATATTTGATCCGTGCATTAATGTTAGCCTCATAAACCTGCTGATATTTGTTCCGTTAATGTTACTAAATAAATAAATAAATAAATAGCTAAGACAACACTCACTCCTCTTGACTGAACAAATTTAGCAGCTTCAATAAGAGTCAGTTTATTCCATACAGTGAAGATATGCAGTATTTTTTTATACATGTATTTTTTGTATTATTTCTGACTTATTTCTGTACTGGTAAAAACTAGTCCTTATCCAGAATTTTATTATTATTATTTTTGTTATGTTTTAAACATTTAATGTCAATATTTAGTAGGAAATATAATTTTGTATTTTTTTTTTTTTTTACTGCAGGACACAAAGCCAGAGGATGTCCACACCAAGGGTATGAAGATGAGCATCTTAACTATTACTGGAAGATGATGTTGTCATCCACTCAAACCTAAAGGTGCCTAGGGTGTAGTACTAGAGACGCAGATTGTGTTGGAATATATACATGGCCTTACCACTGCTGTTGCTGTCCTCTTTGGCTTAATTTAGATCATCCAAAAAAATGAAAATTCTGTCATCATTTACTCACCGCCATGTCGATCCAAACCCATAAGACATTTGTTCATCTTTAATACACAAATGAAGATATTTTTAATGAAACCTGAGATATTTCTGTCCATTCACTGAAAAACTATTCACCTAAAATTCTGATGCTTTAAAATGTTCATAAAGAGACTGTAAAACAAATACATAAGAATCGAATGGTTTAAACAAAGTCTTCTGAAGAGACGTGATCACATTACACATCACGCATTTCACACTAAATGCTGCTCCATCTCTGCAAGTGCTGTGAGTTTGAGCCTTATATAACATGTATTAAAAAAAAACCCAGAAATTGTATTATATTTTAGTTTTCTATACAGTGATAGCTTAAAAGCTATGTCAATTAGCACTGCATTATAAGTACACTCTAAAAAGATGATTCTTTAAAGGTCTATTTAGAACCGAGTTTAGGTATTTTTTTTTTATTCCTGGCTTTTTTTAAAAAAAAAAAAAAAATTGTAACTGTCAAAACACCTCATTACTCATTTTCTGGACATCAACTATCCAGCTACACAGACTATCAACACAGTTTCAACAGGTGAAGTTCTTTCTTACAATGTCTATAAAATGTTAACTTTCATATTGTAACTTGTTTCCCATTGCCAATAATGTCTTTTTCTTTTTTTTAGGTTCTTTTTTGTGTGACCAGCTCTGTTCGGTTAAGGATACTCTCTTCTCCACTAAGTAATAGAGGTAATGAGTTTATTCATTGTTAGATTTT